>NW_026691348.1:0-144408 GCF_020826845.1 Diceros bicornis minor
CCTGTTTTTTTTTTCTTATTGTTAAGTTTTGAGAGTTCTTTATATATTTTGAATACAAGTGTTTTTCTATCAAATATAGTTTTAGGTTTTACCATTAAGTCTAAAATCCATTTCGAGTTATTTTTGGTATATGGTGTGAGGTATGGATCCAAGTTCATTTATTTTGCCTATGGATAGCTCATTGTTCAGCACCATTTATTGAAACGGCTACCCTTTATCCACTGCATTGCCTTTGTGCCTTGGTAAAAAATCAGTTGTCAATATATACAAAACTTGCATTTTAACATCATTGTGAGTTAGAGCTAGAATAGGGTTTAGAATAGTCTCTTGAAGCATCAGATGCGGTAAATCAGGGTTGTATTCTTTACATTTTTAAGCAAATTCTTTAATAAGATATAAGCTAAATACAGAAAAGTATACAAATCCTAAGTGTATAGCTTGATGAATTTTCACAAAGTAAACACACTCGTGTATCTACCACCTAGATAAAAATAGGACATTCCCAACACCCTACAGCCCCTTCTCATGCTTCTTTCTAGTCACTATCCTTTCTCTGCGCAGGTATTTGCTCTCCTCCCTTCTGTCACCATTGATGAGTTTTGCCTCTTTATAGAAATGGAGTGATATCTGTACTCTTGAGTCTGCGTACTTTTGCTTAACATTGTATTTTGGGGATTCATTTGTGTTGTTGCATATAGTAGTAGTTCTTCTTGTGGTATATTATTTCCTTCTATGAACATATCACAGTTTATTAATCCATTCTGCAGTTATTAGACATTTGGATGGTTTCTCCTTTGGGCTTTTAATGCTTTTATGAACATTCTTGTTCATTTTTTTGCAAATAGGTAAGTATTTTCTGTTGGATATATCCCTAGGAATGGCATTGCTGGTCATAGTGTATGGATATGTTCAGCTATAGTAGAGACTGCCAACATTTTCCAAAGTGGTTGAACCAGTTTATGCAACCCCTTCACTACATCCAGTTGTATATGGGTATTATGTTGTTCAGCATTCTTGTTAACACTTGATATGTCCAGTCTTCTAAAATTTTAGCCATTCTGGTGCATGGATGGTGTTCTCGTGAGTTTGAATTGATATTTCTCTGGTGACTAATGAGGTTGAGAATCTTTATATATGTTTATTGGTCATTTGAATATTCCTTGTAGTGAATTGTCTATTCAGATTGTTCATATTTCTATTGAGTTGTTTATTACTGATTTCTATGAGTTTTTTTTTTTTAATATCTTCTGGCTATGTCTTGTTTCTTTATAACTTTGTATTTTAAAGACTTAACCCCTCCAATAAGCTTCCTGCCAACGTCACTGCTATAGAGAACAGGAAGATAAGCCTTTTGGTCAATGCAAATAATATGATTTTTTTTAATGAATTGGGGTAAATCTCATTGGCATATGGCAGTTCAGTTTTTCTAAAATTAAATTATTGTTTTTGGTAGACATTCCCTGGCCTTTAATGGGCACATGCAAATTTGCCCCTTGATTTATTTGGGACAGGGTTTCTCAAAAGTGGCACTATTAAAATTTGAATGGGATAATTCTTTGTTGTGGCAGCTGTCCTGTGCACTGTGGGGTGCTTAGCAGCATCTCCCAGGCCTCAACCCACTAGAGGCCAGTAGTACCTACCCCCCACTTTGTGACAACCAAAAATGTTTCCAGACGTTGCTGAATGTCCCTGGGGTGGGAGGTGGGGGTGTTAAAATTGCCCTGGTCGAGAACCACTGATCTAGATTTGTTTTGTGGGTATTTTACCAGTTTGCCAGGAAATTAGGGAGCTCAAAATTACGTGTGTTTTCTAAAATACATATGGAAATACAAAGGACTAAGAATAGTCAAGATATTTTTTAAGCAGCAGGTCAAGGTGAGAAGACTTGTTCTATGAGATATCCTGATTTATTATATATAAAGCTATAATAACTAAAGCACTTTGGTATTAGCACAGTATTAGACCAGTGGAAAACAGTAGAGAACCCAAATCCAGTTCCGTGTGTATCCAGAAACTTGATTTCTTTTAATAGTAGTGCTCTTACAGAGCAGAGGGCAAAGAAGGGGCGTTTCTATAAGTGGTCCTGGGACTATTAGATATCAGTATGGAAAAAATTCAAATTGGTATCCTACTTTACTCCGTACACAAAAATCCATTCCAGGTAGATTAAAGACCTAAGCATGAAAGGCAAAACTACTAAGATGTTAGAATATAGTGGTTTTCAAACGATGTTCTTAAGAGTCTTAGAAAAAACATGGCTTGTAGTGGGAAGGGGACAGTGGATCAGGGAAGTTCTAGGTCTTGAGTGCTCTTTTGGAAATTTTAAACGCTATTTCTTAAAAAACTGTAGTCCTCCTCAGAAAAGGCTTGAAAACCTGTGCTGTGTGGCATAGAATGCCTTCTGTGTTTTTGCAGACTCAAACCTTATTTTTTTTTTGAAAATAGTATTGGACTTGCTTATAGTGCTTTCTCCCCTAGTAGTCTGTAAATCCTTCAAGGCCAGGGACTGGTTTTTTTTCATTGTTTTTCCATGGGGTCTGGAATTGTATGGACTCAATAAAATAAATGCTTGTTAAATGAATTCAAGCACTGGGAGTGGAGGGAATGTATAGAGAAGAGCAGAGAGGAAGGAAGGTACTTTGAAGAACACTCTCATTTACAGGAAGCGAGAAACCACTGCATTGCAATAGTTAAGAACCGTGTTACAGACATTAAGGAAAAAGCAAATGCATTTATTCTGTTGCAAGAATACAGAGTGTTACGTTTGGCTGTATACCTAGAGGTTATGCTTATGGATTTTAGAATCAGACAGCAGGAGTCAGTCATATCTAGGCTCTGCCTTTTACTAGCTAAACAATATTGGGCATGAACTTGACTTCTTTCAAACCTAGTATTCGCACTTATAAAATGGGAATAATATTATTCGGTGATTTAAGAGGTCATTGATGACCTTGAGATAGAGCTTTCCGGATTGTGGGATTAAAAGCTAGATTATAGGAGCTTGACTCTACTATATTGTTAAGCCTAAAGAACATTGAGAAGCTCAGTAGGAAACAAACATTGAGACGCTGTAAAGAACGATTTTTATAGAAATGAAATACATTTTCTTGAGAGAATCTTACAGTTATATTTTTTAAGCCACATTATTGGGAGTGGTCTACAAAAGCATAAAGCTACAATTGGACTTTCCTGTTGAAAGTATATTTCTCAAAATGTTTGCTATATCTTTGTTAAGGTAAACTGAGTGTTAAAGTGCTTTTAAACATGTTGAGCATTTCATGTTTTAAAGTATGTTATGAAATTTTTAGAAATAAATCATACATCTTGATTCCAATATTTTTCTAGAAAAATTTCCTGGAGCAACCCCTGATGGCCTAGCGGTTAAAGTTTGGCACGCTCCGCTTCGGCGTCCCAGGTTCAGTTCCCAGGCGCGAGCCACACCACTCGTCTCTCATTGACTATGCTGTGGCGGAGACTCATGTAGAAGAACTAGAAGGACTTACACGTAGAATATAGAACTATGTACTGGGGCTTTGGGAAGGGAGAAAGAAGAGAGGCAGATTGGCAACAGATGTTAGCTCAGAACAAATCTTTCCAAGCAGGGAAAAAAAAAGAAAAAGAAAAATTGCCTAAGTGTAAGTTATTTATACCCATTTTTTATGACTTCTTATATAAGACTCTCCCGAAAAAAACTATACTGGCTGCAAAGCTATCTGCCATTAAACAGGTATCCATATGGAGAGAAGAAAATGGTGATTTTCAAGTAGAGAAGAATTCAACCCTTATAAACTACACGGCAGGTAAACAGAATTTGTTGGCAGTGAAATATTCCCGTTATTTCTAGTAGAACAAGGTAGCCAAGCATCACTCAAGATTTCAGTGGTGCTTGTAGAGAGTAGTTGGGTCATGTCACAGACGTGAATTGTAAATTATTGTAACTTCATTTTATATAGTTACTCATTACAAAGGAGTTTATTATTATACTAGATTATTGAGGCTAACATCATTAAAATGAAACTGCATGGTGCTTTCTTATATAAGAGGAATTTGACAGTAAACTATTTACTTAAGGCATATACTGATAGTATAGCTACTTTGTACTTTTAATTCTTCTGTTGTTTTGATCTAATAATGGCATTTTGGGGGGTCAAAATACCTTTTTTTAGAAACCTTGATACAACCATATGCTGTCTTCAAAATCTTACTTCAAATAAAGCAATAGAGGCAAGTTGGAAGTAAAAGCATGGAATACATAAACAAAATAATAAGGGAATTATGGTGCCAGTTATCAATGGATTGCCCCTGTGTAACAACATCAGAGTGTTGCCCTCTATTGTCTGTTCTGCAATAATGGAGCTGCACCCAGTAGACATTTCTCTTTTGCACCTGGCAGGGGTTAAGCTTTGTCAGAGAAAGTTTAGGACAAAGGGCCTTCCTTCCTAATTCCAAGGTGCTTCCATTCTTTCCTTTTTCTTTCTCCTGCAGTACAACCAGCAGTGGCACAATTCAAGGGTGTCTACAGGGACTCACCCACAGTGGGTGATCCACAGTGGATTCAGTGGATCCCCTTGGATGGCTTAATAAGGAGAATGAGTGGCACCCCGGCAAGTGGAATCCCAGTGAATCCAGTAGACATCCCAGCCTAAGCCTACCTTCCCCCGGGATGGGACAGGGCTTTCCTGTTTGCCAGTCTCAGCCTGCTGTTCCCTACCTGCTGAGCTCTGCCCTGATCAGGGACTGGTACTGGCCTTGGGAAACATGACAATCTTCTCCACCATCCCTGTGTTGCAATCATTCCTTCTCCAACAAGACCTGAAGGCAGCCTTGGTGAAGGGGTCCTCTCCCATATTTGTTTCTTTCTTAACTACTCTACTGTAATTCTGGGCTATTCTCTATAGTTCCCTTTAAAGGTTTATGGTTAATTGTTCATTATATAAACTGTCCCTGCTCAATCTATTTGTTGGTTTCCCTGTCCTGAGTGAACACTGATTCTTATCATTATATATTATTTTATAGGATGTTAGTGCTAAGGGGAAAAATAAAAGGGGGACAAGTTGGATAGGGAGTGTCAGGACAAGAGGATAGTTCATATTTTAAATGACATGGTCAATACAGCCTCACCAAGATGACATTTGAACACAGAATTATAGATAGTGAAGAAGATGAGGCATGAAATCATCATGTGGAAGAGGATTCCAAATGGAAGGAACATAGAGTGCAAGTCTACAGGTGGGAGAGTGTCTGGCATGTACCAGGAGCATAATGGAGTGCAGAGGTACAGGGGATGACTGGCCAAAGATGATGTCAGAGAGAGTGTGGGACCAACTGTATGGTGCTTGAGGTCCAGCATAAGGACTTGAACTTTCCTCCTGAGAGAAATGGAGAGCCCCTTGAGAGATTTCACAATGTCAGGGTGTGACATCTGGTTTTAAAGGGTCACTCCAATTGGTGCATTGGGGATAGATTGTGGGTCAAATATAGAGGCAGAGAACCCAGTTAGAAGGATACAGCGATAATCCAGGCCAGAACAATGGTGCAATGTGGTCCACCCAGCCATCAGGGAGTAACAGGGTGTGGACTTACATACCCACTGCAAGCAAAGAAAAAACTAGTCAAAATACGTGATATGATTATTTCGCTAATGATCAGTCTACAAATGCAGTGGGTGAAAGTCCACAAGGCCAGAGAAAAGCAACCTTCGTGTAAAGAAAAATTCTGAGGAACTGTGAGTCACACCACCTGCAACAACCACAGATTCTAGAATTATTTGAGATGCCAAGACAATGAGGAGGGAATAATCGTTTCAACAAGTAGTGCTGGGACAGGTGGATATCCACATGTGAAAGAATAAAGGTGAACCCCTACCTCACACCATATAGAAAAATGTTACATCTTCTTACCATCAAAGATGTAAATGTAAGACCTAAAACTATAAAACTCTTGGAAGAAAACATGGCCCTGGATTAGGCAATGTTTTTGTAATTATGGCACCCAACACAAAAGCAACCAAAGGGAAAACAGATCAATTCAACTTCATCAAATTAAAACTTGAGTGCGTTGAAAGACAGGATCAAGAAAGTGAAAAGACGACTCACAGAAGGGGAGAATATGTTTACAGATCTTTACATATCTGATAAGGGTCTACTATTGAGAATATATAATACATTCTCGCCTTTCGACAATAAAATACAAATAGCACAATGAAAAATGGGCAATGCATGTGGATAGGCATTTCTCCACAAGAAATATATGCCTGCCTGGTGCTGTGCTGTGCTGTCCCTGCCTGAGGCTGCAGTTCCTGTGCTGGCCATCAAGTGGCAGCCTCCTGTGTCAGTGGTGCCCACTGAGCTTTGCTGGAGCAATTGGAGAAAGGAGGAGTCATGCAGAAGTCATGCTGACCCTCCTCCTGCCTCAGGACCCACTTGCACTTCCTATTACTAGTGTTCCTCTTCATCATCTGAGTGGAGCAAAAGCAGGAAGGACGGATCCAAGATGCCCCTATTTGTTCATTCAGCAGCCAGGTGCCAAGCCCTCACCCTGGGCCAGGAGCTCTGGTGGACCCAAGGGTGGTGCTGAAATCTACCCAGCTGTCCCTGCCCACCAGGAGCTCAGTCTGGAGACAGATTGACAAAAGCACAAAATCAGAGACACGTGAAAGAGAAGAGCATGAACTGGAATGAAAATAAAGAGTGTCCTGCAGGGAGAGCTGAGGTCTCACTGGGTAGGAGTGTCTGAAAGGCCTGACTGAGGTGACATTAGCTGTGACCAGAATGACAGGAGGACCCAGCGCTGCACTCACCTGTGATCAGCATGCCAAGGAGAAGGCACTGCTGGTGTGGAGACAGCCAGGCAGAAGTGAGTTTGGCCAGAGGAGGTTAGAGAGGTGGGCACTGTGGCTGCAGAGAGCCTGGAGGGGAGAGGAGGGAGAAGGGCAGGCCAGACCCGAGAACTGGGAGATGGTGTGGGGTGTCTCCTCCTCTCTGACAACACGGCTCCCCACCCTGCATCTTTAAACCGCAAATATTCGCTCTCTCTCCATCTCTGTGGACCAGAAATCCTGCACAACTGAGCTGGAGCCTCTGCTCGTGGTGACTTCCAGGTTGGGGATGTGGCCTCCACTGAGGCTGGACCATGATGAGATGTGCTGTCAAGCTAACTCCTGTGGGCTCGATCAGGTGCAGCTTCACTGAGAGCCCGGCTCCTTTCTGTCTGTTGGCCAGGGCACTCCCTTGGTTTCTTCTGTGTGGGCCTCTGCATAGGGGAGCTCAGGACATCCATGTATTTCCCCAGGTCCAGGGGTCAGACAGACTGAGAGAGGGGAGCAAAGGGTGAGGGTCGAGGGAACACAAGAGAGCGAGTGAGAGAGAATGACAGCCTCGGTGGTGGAATCTGGGAAGGGTCGTCTTGTCACTTGTGCTGAGTCTGCTCGTCAGAAGCCAATACCTAAGCTGTCATTGGTCCACAGGGACGTATAGAACAGGCAGGGAGATCATCCCTGCAGGGGCACGCTGACCTTGACTCGATTGTCCTGGTGGTGAAAGGCTCCCTTCCTACCTGGGCTCATCCTACGTTGAGCTCAGATCTTCCTCCTTGGGAGTGTTGCTCGTCGGGGCCCGGGTGTGTGCTCTCCCGGGTTCCCTGGGCTCCTGTTCCCTCCAGGAGGGAGATGTACACTGAGGGGGCTGAGGCCAGAGCAAGCAGGGATCACTCTACCCTCCCAGCTCATTTGCTTCCTTCTCCAGGTGGGCCAACTCCTCAGGAGCCTCTCCTCACTGCTCACCATCTTCTCTGCTCTGAGAGCACCTCGTTTCAGCCTCTGAAGAAGACCTGGGGAGAAGTTTGCAGGTGGGCAGGCCTCTCTCCATGGGAGCCCCAGAGTGGACAGGGAACTTCGACAGGGCTGGGCATTGTCCCCTCAGTCAACTTGGACTTCCTGGGAGGCAGCAACACCTGGGGGCAGGGCCTAGGCTGGTGGAAGGTCTCTAAGCTTCCCCACAATGCCCATCTTCCTGGTCTCTCCTGATTGGGCACAGGCCTGCACAAGCACACAACATTTCAGACCCCCTGGGGTCATGTGCAGCCCATCAAGGCCGCTGTGTCTGTCTCATTGTGTGGTTGTCCGTCTCACTTTCCTGGCTGATTCGCTGCTCTGTTCTAGATCCAACCTCAGGCGGCTGCAAAGTTGACTTGCCACGTCAGCTTGCCACTGAGATGGCTACTGTTTCCAGAAATGCTTAGGGGCCGGGCTTTGTCCACCCATGGCGACATCAAGTGGACAACCTCTGACAGTGAAACCACCCCCCTTCAAGCTTGCGCTGCTCACAGGGCCGTCACACTGAGGGGGTGGGGACAGGACCTGCCCCGGGCAAAAACACCACGACTCTCACTGTTCTTCCCTCAGCTTCAAATGCTCCTCAGTTGGTTGTATGTCTTTGGTCTCTTCCCAGAGGTTGTTTTCTGACAGCGCTTCCAGTGTGACCATGGCTTCCGGAAAGAGGATTGGCTGAATTCCTCACTCCACCATTCGGTGTGTCCTGCCACCTCACACCGATCACTTTCTGAAGGCGCATCCTTTCAGCAATCTGAGGACCCAAGATTGTGAGTCTGTGTCCTGGAGGGATTTTGAGAAGAGCTGGTGGGATTGCAGTATTGCAAAGCATAAAGTCTTGCTTCCAGAAAGCTGTCTGGGATCCTCAGCATCTTGCTGTTTTGGAGTCAAAGCCCTGAGATCTTTAAAAAGCCAGCAATGTTAGAACATGGGCAGGACAAACAAAAGTCTCTGGGCTCCAACAGCAACTAAAATATTCTGAATTTCTAGTAACCTGAGATGAGTGGAAAGGAATTGGGAGTGTGGAGTGGAGGGGCGGTTTGGGCCAACTACGCATCTGGGAGGAGAAATGTCATGCAGAGCAGCCTTTCTGGGGGCATAAGTGTGGGACATGTGTGCAGATCCCCCCTGCAGACATTGCTGCTGCTGCCCTTCAGTTCCCTCAGCCCACTTGAGTCCCTGCAGTCCCTGGGAGCCAGTCCCCAGCAGGTCCACAGTGTCCCCCTGGAGCACCTGCATCCACTCTCTGCCTGAGGGCACTCTCCTGCACCGGGAGCTTCCTCTCCTGCAAGCCTGTGCCAGCCTGTAGCACAGAAGCCTTCATGACCCGGGGTAAACCCTCCACCCACGGGGACAGAGCCAGTCCGGGTGGGATCTCGTCTCCCAACAGGACTAGGATGGATGCTCACCTCAGTGCTCCCTCGTCAGGCCCCGCACTGGCTCACCTCCTCCATGCTCCCTTCCCCTTGGCCTCCCTCGGGCCTCCTCCATCACCTGCAAACAAACCACTTGCCCTACATCCTTGTCTACTTTGTGCCCAAACCCTGCCGAGATTCCACACTGGAAGCGACTTGGAGCAGGTCGTCCAGCCTTCAGGACTTGAGCTTCCTCATCTGTAAGATGGGGACAAAAGGCCTGCCTCCCGGAGTCGTCAGAGGAGACACAGCGTGGGAAGATGCAAACCGCTGCAAAGAAGGATGTCAGATGATCACCCAGTGAAAACACCAACCTTGCCAAAGAAACAGAAGCTCTTGAGGCTGAGGGAGAAATGCGGGCAGCCTGTCCAAAAAACTTGGAGAGTCACTGACGAGTGTGGGCGTGCAGGGTAGGCCCCCAAACAGTGGAAGAGCCATTCGACAAGGAGGCTGACAGGACAGAGGCTTCCAAGGAGAAAGATTTAAGCGTTGGAGGATCACAGAGGCCTTAGAAAAATCGTGAGGCCCTGGAACAGGTTTACTGAAATACTATTATTGGCCAGAAAAATGTGTTACAAATACCCAGTCCACTCTGGATTACTTCTCGTTGGTTGTAGGAATGAGTGCACACTTGTGATTAGAACCCACATTTTGTTAAATATAGGATATCTTTATTTTTCTTAACTTTTAATTATTTTTTTTGTCGATGAAGTGCCAAGCATGGGTTTTCTCCGTTCTTCTCTTTGCATGGGTGGCCTCTACTTTCAGAAGTGGATTCCTGGTGCTCATCACCCCTGCTAACCCGAGGGACAGCCCTCTTTCAGGTCACACAGTGGATGTGAGCTCCAGGTGGGCAGGGACCACGTCGGGTCATACTCACTGGTGAAGTTACAGTGCTCAGCCCATGGCAGGGACCAGATCGTATTGGCTGAATGAGTGAGGGAAACAATGAACGAATGCATGAATGAGTACATGAGTGCAGGAGTGAGTGAGTGAAGGAATGAGTGAAGGAATGACTGGGTGAATGAAGCAGTAAGTGAATAAACCACAGAAGCTGGATCCACACAAGAGGAGCCTTTATCTGTGTCGGGCTCACAGGGTGTCACAGCACAAGCCCTGCACCGTCGTATGGAGCATGTCCAGTTGTCCTTCCAGCGTTGAGACTCCGTCACCTGCAACACAGTGTGGTCCTGGATCTTCTTCAGCTCCTCCTCAAAAATTGCTGAATGTTCCCGCGAGCAGGGCAGCAGGAAGGGAACCTGAGGAGGGACTTCCCAGACCCTGCGCCCTGGAGGACCACTGTGACAGCCTGGCAGGGGGCTCTTAACACGCTCCAGGCACCAGGCTAGAGATGCTCAAGCCATTCCGCAGGGAAGTCTCCCAACAGCCCATCAGGAGGCCAAGTTATTTCCTCATTGTACAGATAAGGAAACTGAGGCTGAGAGCCTTACCTGCATTACCAGCTAGAAAGAGGCTGAGCAGGGACTAGTACCCCTGTTTCTCTGACTTTGGATCATTCCAAACCACTGTCCTGCACTGCGGCCTCCTCGGGCTCCGGGGTCCTGGCCTCCCTGGGGCCTGCACCCTTCTGGCCTCCAGCCATCACTGAACTAAACGGACAGGGCCACTCCGTCTGCCTGGGGCTGGGTATGGTGGCCGGGGAATGGCCAGCCGTGGGCGCTGTGGGCTCTCCCAGTACCAAGGACCAGCCTATCCCCCCGCAGAGTAAGGTCTCTGTGGGCATCAGGACCAAAACTTGTCAGAACTTTAGGGAAAAGAGGTCCCTCCCTCAGCATGGGGGAGCCCTTCTCAGGCAGGCCCCATGGGGTCTAAGAGGCACTGGGTTCAAATCCCGGCTCTGCCACTCTGCAGGGCACAGAGGGAGCAAGTCTCTTTAAGCCTCAGTTTCCTCATCAGTGAAATGAAGACAATAATTGCTCCTCCCCCAAAGAGTTGTGGGGAGGATTCATGGAGATAGCTGAAGAGGAGAACAGAGGCCCCGGTAAGTGCTCATCACCGTGAGCTGTTCCTGCTGATGTCACCCCACTGAGAGCCCCCTGGGGCCCTTCTCTTCTGCCCACTCTGATCTCCCACCAGGCATGCCCTACTCGCTCTGACTCCGCTGTTCCTCTGGAATGCCTTTCTCCACCCCATCTCGTCCCACGGCAGTCAGCCAGCCAGGTGGGGATCCAGGACCCAGCCCCATCTCTCCTCCCGTGATTCCTCTTCAGTAGAGCTAGTAGCTGTTGAGATCTGAGAAGGTGCAGGGCACTCCAGGTGCAGCCTCAGCGAACTTGTCTGACACCACCGTGAAAGCTCGGCTGCCACCCCACTTCACAGGTGAGGAAACCGAGGCTCCAATGGCAGTGCCTCTCTGAGGTCACCAGGGCTCTCTCGCTCATCCCCACTGAGCAGGGCCCCTCCATCGCAGAGGCTGAATGTGCTGGATATGTGGGCTGGGGCTGGCACAGTGCCTGAGGCAGCCATCACTCCTGGAAGACCCTGAGGTGTGCTTTGGGCACAATGACCTTCTCCAAAGCCTCCAGCCCTGTGCTCTGACCTTCTGGCACCTTCTATGACACCTCCACTGTGTCTTGTCAAAGTCACTTCTGCTCACACAAGCTCCAGTGGGTCCTGCTGTTGCAACTGAGAACTCCCCGTGGAGGGAGCATGTTCAAGGAGGTCCCTGTGACTCACTGCACTGCCCTAGATGTGCTTTCCCTACTGAGGATGGGGCTCTCTGCTTGGAGGGAGAGGGAGCAGGCAGGAGTGTCCAGACCCTCATCATCATCTGTCCTGGATGGCAGGCCAGGCTGCTCAGCTCAGGTGAGTTAGGGAGCAGGAGGGGCATGGGCAAGGCCAAAGCGGAGTCAGGTGTGCTAGGTGCGGGGCCAGGGGTGAGGGGAGTGGTAGGGACAGAAGCAACAGGAGCGGGGCCTTCCAGCTGGGCAGGTCACCCCAGGTACCTTCATCCCCTGCATCCTAGCTGCTCCTCCTTCTCCCTCCCTCCCTCAGGTCTCTGCTTCAGGGTCTCTGAACTCCCTGTTCCCAAAGATGATCACAGCGTAGAAGGAGACCTTGGGTGTCAGAGACTGTGCCCAACACCTTAACATCATGTTTACATTATGAGCCAGAATCTCCACCTCTAGGGATCGGTCCTAAAGAAGTAGAGATTTATGGATGCAGGTGTTCCTTTCAGCATGCTGACGGGAGTGAAAAATCAGAAATGATCCGTGTTGCCCAGCAGAGGCTCTTAGGAAATTCTGAGGCCGACGCAGAGGAGGAAGAGGATTCACTGGCCAGGGTCCAGCCCTGGGGAAATCAGGTTCCAGAAGAGCACACTCCCTGAAGTCCTTCCCACAAGATAGCCGCAAGTGCACACACACACACACACTTGCACATAGACATACCTATGTGCATACAGATGCACACAGCTGAATGGGCACATGCACACACGTGCACACACACGTGCATACAAAGGCAAAGGACTGAAACGGTGAACACTGCCTGTTAAGGGCACTCCTCAGTTTCCACTTAATTCTTAATTCCCTTAGAATTCATTCTTTTATTCTAATAAACGTTTACTGTCTTTGTAATAAAAACCTTTACAAAGAAAAACTAAATAATGTACTTCAGTCCAAAGATGAGTGATAAATGGATAACATTAACCATGTGATTTTAATCTTGTTAGAATTATAAGAGGAATAGAGGCACATTTTATCAAGTTGAAACATCACGCAGGCCCCTAAAGGAGAAGAGAAGTGAGTGGCAATTCCCATCCCCAGAGGTGAACCCCATGGACTATTTGGTGCATATCTCTCTGGCTCTGTCTCTCTCTTTGTGTCTGTCTATCTCTGTCTCTCTCTCACACACAGATTCATTTTCGTAGATGCGTGTCTCCCGGCTGATATCACATATACGTGGTCTTACAGATGGGACAAATGGATCCCATCGCCTCGCCATGGACAGTAGCACTCCTTCCAATTGCTTGCTATTGCAACCAGTGCTGTGATGAATATTCTGGAAAATACATCTTTGAAAAGTTGGGCAGGAATTTCTGTGGGATGAAGTCCAGGGATCAGCACCGCCGCCACAGGAGTGCCCCTGGGGACTGCGATGTGTCCTGCAGGCTGGTCTCCAGAGAGGAGTGTCCTTTAACACTTGTCACTAGGGGTCTACTGGGGCCTCTGCTTCCTCACATTGTCACCAGGGCTTGTCATCACCACACTGGAACCCTGCCCGTCTGATGGGGCCCTGTGCCCTCTCCACAGTGTGCGCGACACTGGAACCCTGCCCGTCTGATGGGGCCCAGTGCCCTCTCCATGTGCGCGTCTCCTCCTTGGGGAGCTCGAGCTTCTCTGACACATGCTGCCCCTGTGTATCACGTCTCGTTGGCGTTCAATGTGTTTGCTCTTTATCTCTTTTTAGAACTCTGACTTTCGAGCATTTTTTTGGACCACAAGGATGCATAACCTTTCCCTGGTCTTGTGTTATGAGGAATACTTGCTGGTTTGTGTTTTGTCTTTCCAGCTTTCTACCCTTTCTTGTTTTAGTTTTGGCAGCAGGAAGCGCAACGTGTTTCGTGTGTGGCTTCTGGCTCTGGTGTCCCACTTAGAACAGCAGTCTGTACCCCAAGATTATGCACATATGTACCAAAAGGTCTTTCTTTGATACATCAAGTCTAGACTCCATCTGGGATTTTCCTATCAAATTAGAGAAATTCTATTTCAAATAAAAACAAAAGGAAAACCTATCAGGCCGTGTGAAAATAAATGGGCAGACAGACATGGCTACCTACGGCATGATTTCACTTATAGGAAACATGCAGAACAGATTAAAAAAAAAAAACAGTGACAGAAAACAGATTAGGGGTTGCCAGGGCCTGAGGGAGAAAGTGGGAGTGAGTGCTTTTAGAACAGGGTGTTCTTCTGGAGAATGAAATATTCTAAACCCATACAGCGGTGATGGATGCACAGCATTGTGAATGTACTTAATGATCATGAAGTGTACAATTTAAAATGTAAAACAGTAAAGTGTTAAACGACGAAAGTGAAATTTATTTTAAATAATCAAGATATAAACAATAAAAAAATCAATGAAAGGAAACATGAAATAGAGAAACAATTAGGAGGGTGGCGAAGGAAATTTGTGGTAAGGGAGTAGGTGGAACAGGTGGGACTGGAGGTTCTAATGAGGGAGGTTCCCAGGCCAGCTCTCCCAGGCTGCAGAGATTGGCCTCAGCTGCCTCCGGTTCTCCTGCAGGAGCTTGTGCAGGGGATGGCTCTCCCTGCACGGAGGCTGGGGCCTCAGCTGCCTCTCATTCTCCTGCAGGAGCCTGTGCAGGGCATGGCTCTCCCTGTACAGAGGCCGGGGCCTCAGCTGCCTCCTCGTCTCCTGCAGGAGCCTGTGCAAGGCATGGCTCTAACTGCACGGAGGCTGGACCATCAGCTGACTCCTCTTCTCCTGCAGGAGCCTGTGCAGGGGATGGCTTTCCCTGCACAGAGGCTGGGGCCTCAGCTAACTCAATGTCTCCTGCAGGCGCCCAGGCAGGGGATGGCTCTCCCTGCACAGAGGTTTGGGCCTCAGGTGCCTCCCAGTGTCCTGCAGAAGACTGTGCAGGGGATGGCTCTCCCAGCACAGAGGCTGGAGCCTCAGCTGCCTCCTGGTCTCCTGCAGGAGACTGTGCAGGGGATGGCTCTCCCTGCACGGAGGTTGGGGCCTCAGCTGCCTCCTTTTTTTCCTGCAGGAGCCTGTACATGGGATGGCTCTCACTGCTTGGATGCTGAGCCCTCAGTTGCCTCTTGGAGTCCTGCAGGAGGCTGTGCAGGAGATGTCTGCCCCAGCACGGAGGCAGGGATCTCAGCTGCCTCCTCGTCTCCTTCAGGAGGCTGTGCAGGCGATGGCTCTCCCTGCACAGAGGTTTGGGCCTCTTCTGCCTCCTGGTATCCTACAGGAGCCTGTGCAGGGGATGGTGCTCCCTGCACGGAGGCTGGGGACTCAGCTGCCTCCTGGTCTGCTGCAGGACATGGTGGATATGATTGTTCTCCCGGGATTTAAGCTGGGTCCTCTGGTGGTTCTGTCGGTTTTATCACTGTCACTACAGACCCTCTCCCGGTAGCTGCTGATCCAGTCCTGTGGGACTCCGGCGCCTCCATCGGGGAGATGGATGGGATATCCCCTTCCACCAGCTCCACGCTGATCTCCTGTCTGGAGCTCTGCAAAGACAGTGACTGGCTCTGTCCCAGAGGCATCAGAGCCCTGCCCAGCTGTCCTTGCTGCTGCTTCTGCCCTCTGGACCTAATTCTCCCAGATCAGGCAAACACCTGTGTCTGCACAGTATTCCACCGCTGAGGAAAGACCTACACCTCAGGGGCTTGGAATAAACCTCAGGCAGAAGGGCGCCACCCCCACACTCCACGTCCCACCCAGCTGGCCTTGACCTGGGCTTTGAACCTGACTGACCCCCCCAGGCTTCTAACACCTCACCGACTGCTCCTGGTCACGGTGGTCCACCCACATGAACCCGCCCTTCCAGGCACACATGGGGAGGTGATGTAGGGCTGCTCAGATGGAACCACAGTGGTAGCCTGGTTTGGAATGGCCTTCCCTGGGCCTCCCGGTGTTACCTTTCCGTCCCTCCGGCTAAACGGCCAGAGCAGTCGGCCGTGAGAGGGGCACCAGCATCTGCATCAGTCTTTGGGGGCTTTCCTGGGGCTCTGGCCCCTGGTCATTGGGAAGCAGCGACTAAACATGTTGCTCCTTCTAGACAAGTGCTAGAGAAGTGAGCTCGCTTGGGGGCTGTGTTTAGGATGTGGGTGCCTAGTTACCAGGGTTCCAAGTTCTGTTGGGCTCTGTGAGGTCACTTCCTGGGATCCCCTTACCTAAGCTTCCTCCTCACACAAGACCTTCCTAAGGGCCCCCCGGGTTGCTGACTGCTCACTCTCCATCTCCATACCCTGTCCAGACACAGTCACACCAACACAGTCCACCCCACAGCCTCTGGGGAGGTCTGGACACAACCAGGGCCCCAGCTTTGAGGACACAGAGTTGAATTCAGTCCCGCTCCTGCTTCTTGCCAGTGATGTCACCCTGGACAACCCTGCGCCGTTCAGGGCCTCCCTTCTCAGGGTCTCTCCTGTGTTCATGTCCCTCTCTGTGTAGTGGGGGTCATTCTAGCATCTACTTCCTAGGGATGTCATCAGGTGTATAGACCTAGAGATCCCTTCAGAATCTGTGAATCCCGTGGGCTGCTCCCACACGTAGCTCCTGCACAGACTTGGCAGTGCAAGGATTACAGAAAGGGCTGGCTGTGGCAGAGAATACAATGCAAAGAGGCTTGGGTCTGCTGGGCGTCTGGGAGAGGCACTTCCCCTCTTGCCTGTTTCCCAGTGTCCCTAGGGAGGGTTGAAATGAAATGACGTTCAGACATCATCTCCTTCTGGCTCGCAACCCTCCAGGGCCTCCTGTTATGTTTAGACTCAGGTCCAAGTACCTGAGTGGCGGTCATCTCAGCCTATGTGGTGGGCAGCCCACACAGTGGCCCCAGCGTTCCCACTTCCTAGGCACACATCCTATGTAATCCCCGCTCCTCAATGAGAATGGACTTTGCGGCTGGCTTCTAACCAACAGAATAGGGCCGAATGATGGGATGTCACTTCCACGGTCGGCTTAATGAAAAGTCTGTGACTTCTGCCTGGTTCTGTCTCTCCTGTGTTCATTCTATCTCTCTGTCTCTGTCTCTCTGTCTCTGTCTCCCTGTCTCTGTGTCTCTGGCTGTCTGTATATCTCTTGGTCTCTCCCTGTCTCTCCGTCTATCTCTTTGTCTCTCCTCTCTGTATCCCTGTCTCTGTCTGAGTCTCCTCTCTTTGTCTCTCCTACCCATCTTTCTATCTCTGTGTGTCTCTGTCTCTCTTTCTCTCTCACTTTCTGTCTCTCTGATCCACTATTCAGGAGAAGACAGATCAGATATTATGAGCTTGCTTCCCTATGGCACCCCCTAATGCAAAGAACTGGCAGAGGGTCCCGGCCCACAGACAGAAAAGGCCTGAAACCCCCCATCCAAACTGAATCCTACCACTGCCCCGATACTTGTGAATGATCTCCGAGATGGCTCCTGCCTCTATCGAGCTTCAGTTGAGAACACAGCCCCAGCCTCCTGCTAGACCTTGACAGGGAGCCTCCCAGCTGACCTGAGCCTGGACCCTGGTAGAGACACTGTCAGATGCTCAATGACAGGTCTCGTAAGTGCTAAGTGAGGCTAAAGCTGTCACCCAGCATAGACAGCTAGTACCTCCTTCCAAGCCTGTGTCTGGCCCTACCATCGTCTCTCCCTCACTTCTCTCCTCCTCAGCTCACTCTAGCCACACTGGCTCTTTTCTCACCTCCTCTCTCGTCAAATTCTCTTCTGCCTCCAAGTCTCTGTGCTTTTGAGCTTCCCCCCAGCACGATGTTTGCAGACAGATGCAGGGCTGGTTCCTCTTGTCCTTCTGCTCAGGGCACAAATGTCCCCAGGGGGGCCCTTTACACCCACCTAGGGGCTCCAGGCCCTCCCTCCCTCCAGCACCCTGCTTCATTGCCCTGTATCACCTGCTCTTCTTTTTCGCATGGATTTGATCATGATTTTGTCCCTTCCACCTCCAGGCTGTGAGCTCCTGGAGGACAGGGACCATGTGGGTGCTTTCAGCACTGCCCTCAGGACTAACATGGGCCCTGCTCAGAGTGAGTGCTGGGGCCACAGTAGCTGAAAGAATCATGAGAGGATCTCAGAGTCCCCTCCCGCCTCTGATCAGCTCCCATTGTGGACGTGGATGTCAGTAATCAAAGGTGCCTGTTGCTTTAGACAGGGGAACACCCAGAACGAGCCCTGGGCATCCCTTCCCTGCTCCACTTGCTCCATTGAGCACGAGTGGACACAGGACACCCCTGGTGGTCAGCCCCAGCCTTGCAGCCCCACGCAGGAAAGCAGAAAGCAAAACACACACCTTTCTTTGTTTGGGGTCCTCAAGGCAGTGGTTCCACCAGGCACGAGGGTGCAAAGCAGCAGGACCTGCAGGCTCCAGGAGTGACGTGAGGGACCTCAGAATCCTCTCTTGCTCCCCGCTTTCACTCCACTGGCCCTGGTGTGTCCAGTTGACTCACAAGGCCTCCTCACCCCAGCCAGGGCAATGACTCCACCTCACTTCCAAAGGAGGACCCCGAGGCTCCGACAAGGATAGCCTTGTTCCTGGTCCCCAGACAAGTCGACCAGTGCTCTACCATGTTCTGCACTGCCTGGGTCCCCAGTCCCCAAGCTCTCAGGCTGCCCTCTGCAAAGCAAGACCTCGAGGGAATGGAATGCATTTTACAACGACTCAGAGAACAGTGGGTCATGGATGGAGAAAGAAGGTCAATAGACTCGTCTACAAGCCTGTGGGACCCTGAGAGTCACCCCATCTATGCACCCCAATTACAGAGGCCGAAGATCAGGCCTTCTCTCCTGTAGCCCCTCCCCCCTAGGGGGTCACATCCTAGTTCCCGGTGCCCAGAGTGGTGGACACAGGACGCCAGACCTGGTTCTCTGCAGGCTGCTCTAGGGATGGCCCCAACCCCTGCATCTCCCTGTGCAACTTGGGGACCCCCTGCACACCAGTCTGGCATCTCTCCCCTTCATGCTATGGGCCTGGGCATGTGGCTAGGGGACCGGATGCCCCTGCCCTATGGCAGAGCTGCCTCCAACCTCTTTCTTCCTTCCTCCTGTCACCTCCCCAGTGTGCACTTCCCTTCTGACACAGGACTGGGCAGTCAAAGTGTGTGTGTATGCTTGTGTGTGTGAGTGTGTCCACGTGGGGATGCGTAGAGGAAAGGGCCCTACATGGGGGGGTGTTGGCAGGGGTGCCGCAGGATCTTAGGGGCTCTCATTCCCAAAGCAAACCCCTTGGAAGTGTTGAGGCTGGCCTAAGAGCTTGGAATGCTCTCTTCTCCTCTGGACTCTGCCCACCTCGTGGGCCCAGGGCCTGTCCCTACTTCTCCTGGCCTCAGTTTCCCAACTCTCCTGTGAGGGTTGGACACGGAACAACATCAGCCCCGATGAGCATGGACATGGCCCGGGATCTCAGTCCGCATGTGTGTGGCAGGGATACCCTCACGGTCTCACAAGCCTCTCTCCTGTGGGGCAACCAGGCCTCCTGTCCATGGTCAGGCACACAGAGGGGCCATGCGTACAGCACTTCTGGGTGACAAGGCCCGCAGCACACATGTGTAACACAACGGTCCCCTGAGATGGCTGCTTTCGTCTGTCCCCTCCCTAGCCAACTGCTCGGTGACCCTCACATCCACTACGTCCTGGGAACAGACCACACAAGGCAGGTGGGCCAACGGTGCGCAGTTGGGTAGGTTGGACACCTGGGGAGGTGAGGGTCACTGAATATACACCGACCTCACTGTCCTGGTCCAAAGATTGCATCCCAGGGCCCAGCTCCATGACTGGCTGGTCTTGTGGACATGAAGACTGTGGTGGACACAGACCTTGGGCAGGGAGAAGGCCAGTCTGCCCTTTTCCCTCCTCCTCTACACCCCCTACCGGCCACATGATGTCCAGCCAGTTCCTGCCTGCGGCCCTGGTGGGTTTAGGAGGAGCTGAAGGAAACCCAGCTGGGCAAATATTGGAGGGAGTTACTGTTATTAGGGAGCCCTCTGCGTCCTGAGTGATTGCACCCCATTTTACAGATGACCAGTGGTCCCAGCATTCAAGGTCACTCTACTCTAAGTGACCAATCCAGACGTGAACAGGGGACTAGAATTCCTTGCTTTTCACCAGCTTTGAGCCCAGCTTTGACCATCGAGTCCTTGTCGTGCATTGGGGCTCCCCCAGCCAGGCGACCTCCTGAGTCCAAGCACTTTAGGCACCTTCTTCTCCCTGCTTGAATCCCAACACACCCTCCTGAGGTCAGAGTCACTGACTCCAATTTTCATGGAGTAAACTGAGGCTCCGAGAAGACACCACATGAACTTGCCTGTCACAGGGCTGTGAGGTGACCTAGCTGTGTGTTTGACCCCAGGTCAATCTGACCCTAAAGGCTCTGCTAGCACAGGAGCCTGAGGAGGTGGCCTGTGAGACCAGCACGGAGGTGAGTGCATCCTGGATAGGGGCATAGGGGAGGGGCACTGTAGGCTAGGAGCTCTGAAGGGGGCAGGTGCTTGGCAGGGTCCTTGGGGAGGAAGGCTCTAGGGATGGTGGGGTGCGGTGCGGGGGTGCACTTGGGGACGATGTCTGGACCAGATCACACAGGGCCGTGACTCAGGCAAGGAGTCGGGTCTCACTACAGGTTGGTTGGACGTGAACGAGCAGTCTCATCAGAGTCTCAGGCGCTTAGATCCTAGATTTGGAGGGAGCTTGGTGGGCAACTTATCCACCTCCACTCAAGCCCAGATCCCCAAGAACCAACAGGATGAGAAGGCTGCTTCCATTTCCTCCCATGTACAGTGGGGACTGTGGCGGTCGCCTACCTGCTCCCAGGGCTGGGCATGCTGCGTGGAGGGCCCAGAGAGGGCTTCTTGTCAAAGTAGCCATTCAGGACAGGTCTGTGCTCAGAGAGCTCTGAGTGATGGGACCAAGGGCATGTCCCACCAGTGGGCTAAACAAGATGCTCCTGTCCACGTTGCTGTTGTTTATTCCAGGTGGACAGGGATGATGCAGCATCTCCCACCGGGTGGATGGAGAGGGCCAGCGAGGAGCTATTGTTGAAGAGCCTGAGAGACAACGCTGGTGTGTGACCAAAGCTGCCATGGGTGTGGTGGAGGCTGACCAGGAAGAGGTGCTGCTGGAGACCAAGATGAAACCAGAGACCATAGGGGACCAGGGGGCGGTTGATTTCCATAACTGCGGGGAATGGCATGATCTGCAGATTCTCTGGACACCCCGACAGGACACCCCAGGCCGGCATCCAGCTCCTGGGCTTCTTGGCCCTTTTGTGGATATGGATGTGGAACACTGGTCCCAGGCAAGAAGGGACTGGGAATGCGCTGTCAGGGAGAATGGGTAGGGCAGCCACCTTCTTTTCCTTGAAATCAGGGGACTCTGGGTCAAAACTCATGTTGCTCTCCTCCACTTTGGAGCTGGAGGAACCAGCCAAGGGCTCGCTGAGCATTGGACAATGTCCCTGCCACTGAGGTCCTAGCCCCATCTGAGGTGTCCCAGCAGTTGGATTGGGAGCTGTCCCTGGTCCTGAAGCCTGTGTTGGGGCCTGGAGGATTGGAGGCTGGATGGAAGGGTTGCATTTGCAGAGGTCAGGCCCCCTGGGTGAGTGGGGACTCTGGGACACCTGATGTCACAGATGCAAGTGACCAGCACCTGGGAAGGTGTGACTGAGGTGCACAGAGGGCAGTGCCTCAGTGGCAGGCAGGGCTTCATGCCCATGGGCAGCACTCCTTGGCAAAGGTCAGCTAGTCCTTTGGACCCTAGAGGGCAGAAGGCACCTAAGGATGCCAGTGGTCCACAGGAGGCCAGGACAGCCTGCTGACTGGCAGGCATCAGGCCTGCAGCAGGAGAGGTTCAGGGTGAAACTGCTCCTGGATAGCCTGGGACAGCGGGTTGGACAGAAAAGATGGCCACCTGGTTTTTGTCACTCTAGTCTGTACATGCTCGTCTCCCCAGCTAGCCAGACCCTGGGAAGGGTGGCCCTGTGGCTGAACAGCACTAGGGACTGAGGAGAAGGTGCCCTTGGCAATATCAAGTCCCTCCTCTTCATGTGAGGCCGGTTGAGCTGGCTCCATGCCTGACCTCACCCCCTTGGTGACGATGGGCTTCTTCAGGTCCAAGTCATACTAGGCTTCGGGTACTGAACACATTGCCATCCTCAGGGGTCTTCAGCATGGGAGGGAGGGGCCAAGGAAGTGTTGCCTATGCTCAGGACAGCCACACCAGGGACAGGGTAATGCACAGAGACAGTAAGCAGATCAGTGCTTGTCATGGGGTGGGAGAGTGGATATGGGGGCATGGCTGCTTCGTGGGTACAGGGGTTCTGGTGGGGTGAAGCAATGATCTGGAACTAGATAACGGCGACGGTACACAGCGCAGAGGATGTAGTTAATGGCCGGCCCTGAATTGTACAACTTTAAGTGATGAAAACATTAAACTTTATTGAATCTAAATTTGAACACATAAAACATAAAAAGTCATAAAACATAGAAAAGGGAAAAGACATCCTGCCCTCACAGGCAAGGTGAAGGACAGCTCTAGGGTGGAGCTGGAGCCGGCCGTGCCTTAGTTGCTGGCGGTGCTGCAGCTGCTCTAGCACTGGAGCCACTGCTGTGGCTGATGCTAGAGATCCCACCAGCTCTGGCTGTGCAACTGGTCCAGGAGCTGGACCTGATGTGGGGCTGGAGCTCGGTCTGTCTCAGGCGATGGTGCCTGACCTGCTTCTAGAATTGGCTCCAGTCCTGAGACTGACTCTAGCTCTGCATTGTTGACAGATTTGGTGCGGCAGCTAGTGATGGAAATGGCTGCTGCTCTGGAGCTGGTCAACTGTGGGAGCTGGAGAGAGCTCTCATTCTGGAGCTGGCCGCAACTGAGCTCTAGAGTTGACACCAGAGCTCTCACTAGTCCACAGCTGGAGCAGGATCTGGGGCCATGTGGCTCTAACTTTGTAGGTTGAGGTAACTCTGGCTCCGCTGCAGGTGACCGAGCCTTCTCTAGCTCCACAGCTGGTAAAGAACGTGTCCTGACCTTTAGATGGGGTCAGTGACATCACCAACCCATCATGAGCTGTCCATCAGATGGTGGGAGCACTCCAGCAAATAGGATCTATTAGATTAGTGTTATTTCATCTCAGTTCTAGTTACATATTTATTTTAAATATACTTAGAAGGAGAATAGGATAACAGAAACCATTTACTCTTTGCTGAGAATTAACAGAGCACACCTTATTGATGTCGTTTTTTAAGAAATATTACACAGTGGAAGACACCATTCTCCTTCCTCTCTCTTTCCTCCCCAGAGGTAACTACCGTCTTGACGTTAATATATGTATTCTTTACACGTTGTCTTTTGCAAAAAGACAATCGTCCCAAATTTGCTGAGATTTTTGTTATAAGTGGCCATCAAAGATATGCGTCCTAGTGGATACTGTTAAAAACTCTGTCCTTTCAAAGTAAAGACAACAGTTCAACAGTTAGTTGCGAAGGTACCTGCTTTGTAGATAACGTTTATAAAAGAGAGGTTTGAAAATATCTCCATTATGTTACCATTGACCCTCCTTATTTGGAAGAGTTATGTTCTGTCAATTCTTCGCTGACACTGCATGAGCGAGACTGAATCAGTGCTCCCAGGGGAAGGACAAGGTGAGGTTTCTGTAGCCTCTGGTCGTGACATGTTTGGGAACCTCTCAATGCACAACCTTGTCTTATGTGTGTCTCTTGAAAGACACCTTATTTCATATAGATTGTTGATTCATTAGTTGAACTCTCGGCCAACAGCACTATCTGTAACTCATGCCTGAAGGAAGCTCATCTAACACAACCATTTTCTACGAAAGGCCCATCACAGGCTCCTTGTGCTTACGAACACTACACAACACTTCAGTACTACGTTTGAGGGCCATTCTAAAGAGCTAAAGCACCAAGGAGAAGCACAAAAGGTGACAAACGTAGCATTCCATAGATTAGAAAAAGGACATTTGTTGACGTGAGAATTAAAACAAGAGTTTTAATACTGTAATAGCAAAAACTGGAAACAACCCAAATGTGCACCAAAAGAAGAACAGTCAAAGGAGATGTCGTTTACTCATACTAACATGTAACAGTGAAAAAGAATGGCATAGGTCCAAGCAAATTGTTACAAAAATATCTCCAATGTAGTTTTGAGTGAAAAGAGGAGGTTGCAGAACCAGGTCCATGCCTCACAGGAACAGGTCTGCCTGAGGTTTGATCTCCAAGCAGCTCTATCCAGCCTAATGCCAACTGCTGTGAAAAAGGAAACAAAAATTCTGTTTCTGGAATGTGCTATTTGCCTAAAGAAAATCTTGCAAGCATGTGGCTGGTAGGTTCATCTAAAAGGACAGAGAGCTGAGACTTTGCTGAGCTTACAGAATAGGATTTACGAGTTCTTTCATTCCCTGATTCCTAAGGAATATTTTTAAGTAAATGTCTGCTTGTGTGACAACATTTCACGTGAGACTCGCTTGCATTATAACCTGGTAATGAGGTTGTGGGCCTTAGCTAACCATTACCAAGGCAAAGTTTTGCTGGCTCTCCTCTCTACCAAAAGCAACCTAAAGTTGGGCAGGACTATTTTGGTGTATCTGGTGTTATTTGGGCTGGTTTGCAGCACACACCCCCAAGAAGTCTCTCACCTCTGGGCCTCTGTACTTGAGGTAGCCTCTGCCTAGAACCTCTACCCAGGATGTGTAAATGGCTCACTCTTCATTTATCATGCCTTGGCTCAAATGTCCTCTGAGAGGTGGACACCAAGACAGGATTAAACGGGCAAGGATTTTATGAGGGGAAATGCTTCTGTAACAGAAAATGGGGTGGGGGAGCCTGGCAAAGTGGGAGAGCCATCAGGCCATGATGCAAGTCTGACTCTAAATGAGGGGGAGATAGAGGGAAGGATGGGTCCAAGTGTCCTACACTGCTGTATAGTCTAAGGAAGGCTTAGGAATGCCACTGGGGAGTCCTTGACCACAAGCAGATCAGCAGAGGAGTCCATGCCTCCCAGGAACAGGTCTGCCTGAGTGTCTATCCCTGCCTCACTCACTGATTCAGAGCAGTCCAAGGGAAGCACGACCTCAGTGCAAACAGAGGATAGATCTCATAGCCCAGCAGACTACTGACTTCATAGCTTTGGTTAATTACGTTTGCTGCAGGTGGAGGCCTTCGAGGAGCAGTCTCCTGGATACCATATCTTATCAGTCAGTTTTCCCTGATCACTCTCTGCAAAACAGCCCCACAGAACAGTAAAACATCCACCACATTTCACCAGGAAACAGTAAAAACACATTTCAGACTGGATACAAGGCACATTCCAGGACAACAAGGTAATCTGAACTGGTGTTGGGAGTAGATTAAAACTGGATTACTTCTAGGGATCAAGCAATATCAAGAGAAAGAGAGAGAAGGAAGCAAGGGAGGGAAGACAGAGGGCGTTGGCCCTCAGCATTTGGGGCTAGTATTTGGGCATGCCCACCAGGGATCATAACCGGCTGCAAGACATCCTACAAGCCATAAAGTCAAAACACCTCATTCATTTTAAAAATATCATTTCATGTATTGACTTTTGTTTTAACCCGTCCCCTCATTTCAGACAGGAGATCCAGAAAAGGGAGACAACTAGTCAGTAGCCGAAGCAGGACTAGAAACAAGGGCCCCAGACTCCTGGTCATTCATTCAGGAGGACACCCCTTGTTCCTGGCCGCCTCCCAACCTGTAGGAGGACAACATTGGTGAGGACAACCTGAAGGAACTGAAGTACTTGCTTTCACAGAAGTTCAAAGGAGGTGCTTGAGCTGGATCTTAGAAGATGACTAGGAGTTTGCCAGACATCTGAAGGGCATTGGAGGCAGTGCGTGCAAAGTAGGGAGGCCTGAAACAGCGGTGGGATCAGAAGGCACAAGTGGAGCCCTCTGCTCAAGTGGATGAAGCGCTGAGGAGTGAGGTGAGCCGGGGAGGAGGATGCACTGTGGAAGACAGTGGGGAATGCCTGCAGGGGTTTTGGCAGCGAATGCCAATAGGAAGAGCTACCCTCTAGCTCACTGTGGCTGGAGCAGGGACTGAGTTGCCTAGTAGCTGATGAGGGTGGGGAACGCCCACGACAAGGCCAGGGAAGAGATGACAACGGACAGTGGCAAAGGGACTACACAGGGCAGGGGAAGGACTTACCTGGAGATGCGCGGAGGGCGCCACCCCTCCAGCGTTTCCCAGGCTGATGCCAAGAAGCAAAGGACCTGGCGACAGGAAAGCGCCCTGCGCCCTGAGGAGCCGGGCAGATGCTCGGGAAACGTGTGCTCCGCGGGAAGGGGACGGCGCTCAGGCGGAGCTGGAGCTCAGAGGAAGGTCGCGCACCAGGTGGCAGGGCCAGGACCTGGGCCCCATCCACCACCCTGAGGATCGCAGGTCCCCGGCTCCGCCCAGCCCAGCCACCCCCCCTGGATGCGCCACTGGGGTCCCTCAGCACCTCTGCCTTCAGCCAATAGGAAACCTGGAGGCGAGCGCATTCGCCAGGGCGTGGGGTCAAGGGTCACACAAATTGGCCTCGCTGGGTGGCCTGGAGGGGTGAAGCGGCGATGGCGCCGGCGGCGAGGGCCCGGCTGGGGCGCCGGCTGGGCTGCCCCGGGGGCGGGGCGAGGGCTCTGAACGGCGGCCGTGTGCTCACCGAGTCGGCAGGAGGCGGCGGAGGCCGGGGGCGCGCCTGTGGGCCTGTAGGTTGGCGAGCGCGCGGCCGGCGCCGACCGCATCCTCGTGGGAGGCTGCAGCTTTTCGGGGCGCAGGGCGCCCCCCCTTCGTGCTGCCCAGCTCCGGGCGGAGCCCCGCGCCAGCTCGCGTCCGCGCCGCCGGGTCGAGCCGCTGCCATCCCTCCTGGAGCTGGAGCGGAAGGAGCGGGCGGCCCCTCCCTCGGCGCGTTCCGGCCACTGCCGCCGCTGCTCCTCCCCGTGCCCTCGGCCTCTTGAGAAGCTGCCACGCTGGAGGGTGAGACTCCGGGAGGGCGCCCCTCGAGCGGCCACAGGCACAGGAGGGGGAGGCGACAGGGGCGCTGCCTGCCTTGATGGAGGCGCGGAAACGGCGGGGTTGTGGCGGCCCGTGGGAGCCACACCTCCCCGGCGGGTCGGGGTTGTCCCCACATATCAGGGAGCAGAGGGAGGCTCAGACAGGTCAAAGGACAGGCCCCAGACCCCACAGCTGGTAGGGGGAGGTACAGTGGGATCAGCACTCGGGCGGTTGGCCCCGGAAGTTCTGATGTTAGGACAGACGGCTGCAAAAGCTCTGGGACCTTGCGGGCCGGCTGGAGTCGGTGGGCCAGAGGGAAAGGAAGCGTTAACTGGAGCAGGTACAGGGATGAGCGAGGAGGAGCGGAGGTCCGCACACACTAGGGTGTTTGCACAGGAGGCGTCTGCCTTGACTCAGGTTTGAAAAGATGGCAGCAGAGGGCGACCTGCGGCAGCTTCTCTTGGAGCCAACAGTCAGAAGAGCAAAACTGAGGTGCTTGGGATAGGTTCTTGTTGGGGATGCTTGTGGGAATCTCGATGCGGGATGAAAAAGCAGCAGATTGGACCAGTTTGGCTTCTGACTTGTCTGTCAAGGGTAACAAGTGATCTTGAACTGAAAAGGGGAGATCAAGAGAAACGGGGCATTGAAGCTCCAGAGGAATGACAAGTTGCGTTGTTTTTTCCTTAATATTGAGTTGTAAGAGTTATTTATGTGTGCTGGATAGAGGTCCTTTATCATATACATGATATGTGCGGATATTTTCTGCCAGCCCACGGCTTTTCTTTTGATTTTCTTAAGTGTCCTTTGAAGAGACAAATATTTAAATTTTAATGAAATTCAGTTGATCAGTTTTTCTGCTGTGGATTGTGTTTTTGGTATGTGTAAGAAGTCTTTGCCTAACCCAAGATCACAAAGATAGTTTTCCTATATTTTCTTGTAGGAGCGTCATAGTTTTAGTTCTTCTGTTTAGGTCTATGAGCCAGCCATTTGACCTGGTATTTGTGTATGGTGTGGGGTAGGGGCCTTTTTCCATGTGGATATCCCATTGTCCTAGGATCATTAGTTGAAAGACTATCCTTTCCTTATTGAATTGTTTGGCACCTTTGTCCAAGTCAGTTGCCTGTAAACAGTCAGGGTTTATTTCTGAACTGTCAGTTCTGTTCCGTTGATCTATATGTCTAACCGTATGCTAAAATTATGCTCTTTTGATTACTGTAGCTTTATAATAAATTTTGAAATTGGGAAATGTAAGTCCTCCAGCTTGTTCTTGTTTTTAAAAATTGTTTTGTCTATTCTGAGTCTTTTGATTTTCCACATAAATGTTAGGATTAGCTTGTCAGTTTTTGCAGAAGTACTTGCTGGGATTTTGGTAGGGATTATGTTGAATTTGTAGATTGATTTGGGCACAAATGCCCTCTAACATTCTTTTGTCTTCCAATCCATGAACGTAGAATCTCTCATTTAAGTAGGTCTTTAATTTCTCTCAAGTATGTTTTGTAGTTTTCAGTATACAACTCTTGCATTTCTTTTGTTACAGTTATTCCTAAGCATTTTATCCTTTTTGATGGTATTTTGAATAGAATTGTATTCTCAACTTAATTCTTGGAGCTTTCCTTGCTAGTATATAGAAATACCTTTGGTTTTTGTACATTGACCTTCTATCTTTTGAGTTTGCTGAACTTGTATATTAGTTTTATATGTTGTTGTGTATTCCTTAGGATTTTCTACATACAGGATGGTGTTATCTGGTTGTCTGTGAATCAAGACAGTTTCACGTCTTCATTTCCAATTTGCATGGCTTTGTTTCTTTCTCTTGCCTAATTGCACTGGGTAGAGCCTTCAGTACAGTGTTGAATTGAAGTGCTGTCCGTGTTCTGTTCCTGATCTTAGGGAGACAGCATTCAGTCTTTGACCATTGCGGGTGATGCGAGCTGTAAGGTTTTCACAGATGTCTTTCCTCAAGTTGAGGAAGTTCCCTTCTTGTCCTACCTTATGCGGAGTTTCTTTTCTTTTTTAAAATCCTGAATAGGGACTAGATTCTGTCAAATGCTTTTTGTATATCTGTTGAGGTGATCATGTGATGTTTGTCCTTTATTCTGTGAGTAGGATATATTACGTTAGTTGATTGTTGGATGTTAAACCAGCTTGCATTCCTGGGAGAAATTCCTCTTGTTCTTGGACAATAATCCTTTTTCCACTGGGTTGGTTATGCTAACATCTTATTGAGGATTTTTTTCTTGTGATGTCTTTGACTGGTTTTGGTATCAGGATATTCCTGGCCTCATAGAATGAGTTTCTGGAAAAGTTTGTGAAGAATTGGTGTTATTCCTTAGGTAAATGTTGGGTTAATTTACCAGTGAAGTAAGTTATCTGGGTCTGGACTTTCCTTGGTAAGAAGAGCTTGTTTTATTACTAATTTAATTTTTTTAAGCTTGTTATAGGCACATTAAAATTTTCGATTTCTTCTTGAGTCAGCTTGGGTAATTTGTGTCTTCCTAGGAATGTGTTTTTTCTTGTTAGTTATCTAATTTGTTGGCATAAAGTTGTTTCTAGTATTCACTTCTGATCTCCCACAGTTCTGTACGTTGGTAGTAATCTTCTTTCTTTAGTTCCCGATTTTGGTAATTTGTATTTTCTCTTTTTTCCTTTGTCAGTCTAGCTAAAGAATTGTCAACTTTATTAATGTTTTGAGAGAACCAAATTTTTGTTGAATTGATTTTCACTATTGATTTTCTGATTTCTGTTTGATTGATTTCTAGTTGTATTTTTAGTATTTCCCTTCTTTGCTTGCTTTCGGTTTAGTTTTCTCTTTCTAGTTTCTTAAGGTGGAAGGTTTGGCTATTGTCGAGATCTTTTTTCTTTTGTCATGTAGGTATTGAAAGCTACATTACAAGCTTTAAACTAAAGTTTAAAGCTAAAATTATAATTTTGTCTCTAGGCACTATTTAGCTACAGCCCATAAATTCGGATATGTTGTATTTCTTCTGTCTTCATTTACCTTCAAGTAGTTTTCAGTTTTCTTTGGAATTTCTTCTTTGACCCTGGAGTCATTTAGAAGTGTTTACTTTCCAAATATTGATGGTTTTCCTAATTTCTTTATTTGTGGATTTCCAATTTCATTCTGTTGTGGTTAGAGAACATACTTTAATTTCAGTCCTTTTACATGTATTGAGACTTTCTTTTCTCGCCTAGAATATGGTCTATCCTGGAGAATGTTCCCTGTGTGTTCTAAAAGGATGTGTATTCTGCTGTTGTTTGGGTGCAGTGTTCTAGAGATGTCAGGTCAAGTTGGTTGATAGTTTCTGGGTTAATCTATATTGTTTGCTCCTACTATTATGCACCACCCAGGCAGCTTTAATGTTCGTTATTAGCCTCTCATTGTTTTCAACAGACACTCCAGGAGGAAAGGCTGTTTGTTTTGGGTGATATCTGCATCAGGTCAGAAAAATAGAGCCTTGTTAATGGGGTCTTGCAGGGCACTACCAGACAGATGAAACGCGAGTTCTCTGGGAGTGGGGCTTTGCAGTTGTTCCAATCCTTTTCTGCCTCCCCCCATGGCTGCCAGATTGCTGATTTCCACTGAAATTGTGAGCTGTTTGTGTTGAGGGCTCCTGCAGAGCTGAGGAGAGGTGGATGGGAATAGGTCAGATTAAAATGCGACCAAGCTTGCTGTTCTGACTGAGAGTCAGCTGCTTTCCTGGAGTAAACATCCCCCAGATTGCTTGAAGTCTTTGGTTCTTTGTCAGAGTTTTGAAAAGTGGATTCTGACAGTTTCCCAGTGTTTTTGTTGCTCCACTATTTTCACCGACATTGCTCAATCCATGTCCTTTGAATGTAGTTACGGATGTGGTCGGATCACATCTGCCATTTTGCTCTGTTTCTTTATGTCATTTTTTTCTCCCTGCTCTTCCTTTGAGGCCCTCTTTTGTGGTTAATAGTTATTTTTCTAGCGGACTTTTTAAATTCCTTTGTTTGGTGTTTTACTATATTTTGTTTGTTTTTTTAGTAGTTGCTCTTGGGATTAAAATATGTGTCCTAATTTATCACAATCTACTTCAGGTTAATAGTGACCTAATCCTGAGGAAACTAACTTTGTTTCAACATTGCTCCATTTCCTCCTCTCTCGTTTGTGTGGTTGTTGTGATCTATACCACATCTTTCTACATTTGAAGCCCAGCAAAGCAATTTATAATTATGATTTTGTGCGATTGTCCTTTAAATCTCTTAAGTGATGAAGATAGACAAAATATATTTGTGCAGTGTTTTATATTTACCTTTATAATTACTTTGACTGATGTTCTTCATTTCTTCTTGTGATTGTTACTGACCATCTGCTGTCATTTCCTGTCAGCCTGAAGGACTTCTTTAGTTCTTGTTCAGACGCGTCTGCTCTCAGTGAATTCTGTCAGTCTTTGTTTGGTCATGTCTTTATTCCAGCTTCAATTTTTTTTAAAGTGTAATTTTGCTGGATATAGAATTAATGCTTGGTTGACAGTTTTTGTCTTTCAGACTTTGAATATGTCATTCTATTCGTTTCTGGTCTCCGTAGTTTCTGATGAGAAGTGAGCCGTGAATCTGATTGTTGTTGCCTTGTACCTGATGAGTCCATTTTCTTTGGGTGCTTTCCAGAGTTTGTTTTTTAACAGGTTAACTGTGTTTTGTTGAGCATCTTTGATCTTAGATTTATGTTTTTTCATAAAATTTGGTGGGTTTTCTGCCATTCTTTCTATAAGTGTTTTGTTCTACTTTCTTTCTCTCTTGCCCTTCTGAGACTCCCATTTCCTGACTGTTAATACAATTGATGTTGTGCCACAGGTCTCTGCAGCACCATTCGTTTTCTTTTTCAGTCTTTTTTTTCTCTATTTTTCAGAATGAATACTTTCTATTGCTATTTCTTCAAGTTCACTGATTCTTCTGCCATCTCAAATCTGCTGTTGAGCCTATATAGTGAATTCTTTATTTTGTTATTTTGCTTTACAACTTTAAAATTTCTATTTAGGATTTTTGTGTTTGTTTTTCTGTATTCAGCGTCCGTATTTGTGAAGTCATTGTCATCATGTATTCATATGGTTTTTTAACATGGTCTTAAAATAGTCTTTGAAAAACAGTTCATTGATATCTTTGATAAATCTAACATCTGGGTCAACTGCGTGTCAGTTTCTGTTGGCTGCTTTTTTCCCCCTGGTATATGTCACTCTTTCTTAATTCTTGTATTTTTTTTTTTGTTAAAAACTGGAGTTTTTCATGATATATTATAACAATTTTGGATTCTGATATTTTTCATGCTGAGGATTTTTTCTTTTGTTTTGTTTTTTAATTTTTATGGACTTGATCTATAGCCTCAGCCTCCTGGGCTGTGCGTGGCCACTGATGTCTTTGCTCGGTTCCTCTTATTTTTTTAGCCTGACTTCCTGAGGGTTGCCCCCAGTCTGCATCCCTTTGTGGTCAGCCAATGATTTGGGCAGAGGTTGTGCTCAAACAACTTGAGCTTCTAAGGTTTCTACCCTCTACCTTTGATTGTCTGTAGGTTGGAACCACATCAAAGTTCAGCCTGTTCTCCAGTCTCCTCATCTTTACTTTCCACCGGTGCTCAGGTCTCATCTGTCCATTCGTGCAGTTTCTCAGAAAGCCGTGGATGTGGGCAGAGGCTTCTGTCGCTCTCTCCTTTCTAGCATTTTCCCATGAAATTTCTGGCTGGTCTGCCTCTCCTCTTGCCCCAATCACCATTGCAATCAGGCTCGTCGAGTTGTGCATTTTACTTGTTTGTTTCCTACTAGTTTGCTGATGGGCATGAGTTTGCACCCTCCAGTTTCAGCATCCAATGAAGGTCTGTGCATTCTGGCAACAAAGCTGAAGGTTTTCATGGCCAGCCCTGTCCTGTTCAAACTTCTGTGCTAACTGAGCTGGGGCGGAAGGAACAACACAAGACAGGAAGTCTGAAGTCTCCAGCTGTTCTTACCTGTAGTTCTCACAGTCTTCTGTGAATAATTCCTCAGTTTCTTTGTGTTTTATTGATTTCCCAGGCCGTGAAGTGGTGTTTTTTAAATAATTTTGTCCAGTTTTGCAGTTCTTTTTTGGTGAGAGCTTCACTAACTTCTTCACTCCACCATAGTTGGAAGTGCTCTGCTGGCACATTATTATAACACACATTACCGAATGCTGACTCTGTGTCAGGTGTTGTTCGAAGCCTTTTCCCATACTAGCAGATTTAATAACACAGTAGGTGCTCACCAAGTATTTATTGAGTGTTGAATCAACAGCTACCACAAGCAATGAGAGAAAGCATAGAGTGCTGGGCATCCTCTGTGGACTCGCTTCTTTTCTATGTTTCCTGCCGTGTGGTCAGGGGCTGGCTCCTGCCTCCCCAGTGGGTCGTTTCTGTGGACCCAAGCCATTCCCAAAGGCCAGGGAACTGAGCTTTTTGACTCACACAAGGGTGCATGTGTATATGTTCCCTGTGAATGTGAGGAGAGAAAATATCACAGGGAAAAAGGAGGGATATGTCACTTTGGGATGACTTGATTAAACAAGTCACCAACACGTCAAATTTAAAGGAAATATTTAGCTAGCTTTCCTCAGGCCATGCTGCAAGTAAAAAGAAAATCTTTCTTTTGCTGAGGAAGAGTCACCCTGAGCTAACACATGTGCCAGTCATCCTCTATTTTGTATGTGGGTCGCAGCCCCAGCCTGGCCACCAAAAGTGGTGTAGGTTTGCATCCTGGAACCAAACCCAGGCCACCCTAGCAGAGCGCGCCGAACTCACTCACTGGGAACTAGTCCACATGGCCGGCACCCCCGCCAAGAAAATTCTTCACATTTGCTCGTTATTGGTCAGCTGGCTTTTCCTAAGGATTAGGTTTATATATAGTCTCTGAGATTGACTACAGAGGCCTGTGATAAACTGTAAACAGCCAAGGGACAGTGGGGCGTCATTTGGGTCACTGTAGAATTTGTTGTCCAGTTTGTTCGAGAGTGAACGTTGGGACATCAGGTGTAAGCTAGGACTATCCCAGGCCACCCGGGAAGGTGCTCACTCTGGGTTTTATGGGAAAGGAGCCGATTCTAAAGCCAGGCTGCCCTTGGCTTCAGCCCTACCAAATCCTCCGTTTCCTCATGTGGCCAGTGAAAGTGAGGATTGATAACATCACATCGCGTTTGGGTGAAACACCCAACAGAGTCACTGGGCTGTGAATGTGTCACTTTCGCTGTGGCTGTGGTATGAATGCTTCTTCATGGCAGGGCTTTGAGAATGTCACAGTGCAGTATCAGGGTCAAGAGGGTGCATTCTGGAATCAGACAGCCTCCACATCTTAGCCGCGTGACTGTATTAGACAAGTTACTTAATCTCTAGGAGCCTCGATTTTCTCCTCTATCGACTACTCCTCTTACTACCACCAGTAATGATAGTGAGTACGTGCCGTCGCTCTTACACATTAAGTCAAGTACTATTCACTGTAGGGGCTTTAGCTCTATTAACTCATTTAGTCCTGACAACAACCCAATAAGAGAGATATTGTTCTCAACTCCAGTTCACATAGAGGGAAACAGACACAGAGAGGTCAAGCAGTCTGTTTCAGATCACACAACTGGTCAGGGTCTACCAGCTGTAGACCCTCTGGTGTTGCCAAGATTCAAACTAAGGTAATGTTCAACTTTACTGCTTTGCGAGACTGTGTCTTGGTGAATGGGGAGGATCTGATAACTAGATCCTTGGGTGAGTGTGAAGATGAAATGAGATAGTGCATCTCAAGCACTTAGCATGTAGCAAACATTCCATAAGTGTTGGTTGCTGTGTTAATAGTGTGTGTTCTTGGAATGGGTAAACAAGCTGCCATTTATTGCTGGAAAAACTGGACGTCCCAGATCAGTGAATGCTTTATGGGAACTTTTTTTCAGATTTCACCTGCCGCCTGTGGCCATGGATTCACACTGCTGTCCTCTAAAGCTAAGGATGGGACGAAAGTTTGGTAGATGGAACTCAACAGAGATTCTCAGTTTGGATTTCACAGGAGCCGAAAAGAGAAAATTGAGGCTCTCGCCTTGGCTTTTTCTGCTGTGATTTGCTGAGGAAGCTCCCTCTGATTTTCAAGAATCTGATGACATAAAGCAAACCGTAACAACAACATAGATGGAGTCTTGAAAGGCACATTGTTTGGAACTATCTGGACTAGATTATTTTCAGCCTGTTTGGTAAAGGTCCTTTGCTGATAAGTAGGGATGTTATTTTTTGGCCCCAGAGTGATGACCTTTGTTTCCTAGCTTGAGATATCCTGAGGCACTCTACAGTGCCTAGAATGTGGTCTGGGCAAAAAATTCAATGAAAGCCTTAAGATGGAGGCTTTATTCCAGATATTTGAAATTGGATTATAAAATGTTAGAAATGATTTATGATATTTGCAAAAGTAGACACGAGTCAATCAATATGATGAGGACAATATGAAACATTTTTTAAAATAAAGGGGAATTACCCAGAAATACATACTGGACAAATCTTTCTTTTCATTTTTTTCCCTCTTCCCTCATTTGTATGCAAATGTCTGTTTATAGAATTTTGATCACAGCGTATATTTTGTTTTCTGCCTTTTTTCACTGAATTTCATATCAGAATCCTTTTACCCTTAGTATTGAAGTCTTTATTGGCTGTACGATGCCAAATGACATTTCTTTTTACCTTTTGTTAAGAATGATTGTAGACATATGCAAAAGTGGATGGAATAAGATAATGCACCGCATGCGCCATCACCAGCTTCCACCATCATCAGCTCATGACGATCTTGTTTTACACATTTCCCCCATGTTCTCCCTCAGCAAATTTAGAGCAAATCATAAGAAAATTGATTTCATTCATAAATATTTCAGTACATATCTAAAAACATAAGGACTGAAAAGAGTGGTAAGTATAGCATCACACCTAAAAATAATTAACAATGTAATCCCTTAATATCAAATAGTTTGTCAGTGTTCAAACTGACAGTTGTCTTATAAGTGTCAATAGATATTTATTTTATTTTTAAAAATTTATTTGAATCAAAAGCTGGATAAGGTCTAGACATTGCAAGTGGTTGAGAAGACTTTTATAGTCTTTTAAGTCTGTTTGAATCTTTTATCCTTGAAATGCATTTAACGAAGAAATCTCATTGTTTATTCTATAGAATTTTCCAGTCTTCAGTTTGTTGAATGCATCCCTGTGGTGCTGGTTGACATGATCCTCTGTCCTCTGTATTTCCTGTCAATAGGTAGTTGGACCTAGAGCCAGTTTCCCTTTCAATGTTATATATTAACTTTTCCCAGGCCCTTAGGGGTCCATGCAGATAGTAATGGGGGATGTGAATCACTTGTCAGTATTTTAAAGTACTTCATATTTTCAGCTACTAATATGAGCTAACAACATTGTCCATTTTCTTTGATTTTGCCTAGAATCACATCATCTCATTGTGATAAACCAGTTATTTCATGCAGATCAAAAGCTCTGTCTGCAAATTATATCAGTCACTGATGAATATGGATGGGCAAGTATATTATTATAACATTCATAATGCCATTTATTTGGTGGATGAGATGTTTTTAAAGATGAGGATTATAGGAGAAGATAGGGGGTCATTAGTGAGGAGTATGTTGAGAACCAGTGCGTTTGCAGATCTTCTCCTCAACTCCAGACTCCACTGTAAATAGTCAAAAGTTCATTGTTTAAAACCTGTCAGAGGAATTCCATACATAGACCAATCTGGCCTCTCCAGTAGGATTATAAAGAAGAATAAGTTTCTGCTTTAATTCCTTTATTTTTTATTATTTATTTTTTGTGAGGAAGATCAGCCCTGAGCTAACATCCGATGCCGATCCTCCTCCTTTTTGCCGAGAAAGATCGGCCCTGAGCTAACATCTGTGCCCATCTTCCTTTACTTTATATGGGACGCCACCACAGCATGGCGTGACAAGTGGGGCGTCGGCGCACGCCCAGGATCCAAGCCAGCGAATCCCGGGCCGCCGAAGCACAGCGCGCACACTTAACCGCTTGCGCCACCTGGCCGGCCCCAAGTTTCTTCTTTAGAGTGACTTCTAGACAACATTTCATCTTACATGCTTATTTAAAAATTAAAATTTTCTATTTTGAATAGGTAACATATTTGCATAATTTAGAATCGTAATGGCGCCATAGAACATATGATGAAGAGTCTGCTTTCCACCTCTGTCCTCCCAGGATCATGATTTTTCTCCCTGTCGACAACCTGTGTTAACAGTTTCCTGTTTATCCTTCTGGAGAGATGTAATGCATGTGCGAGCAAATGCATCTACAAATGTATTCTTTTTGCTTCCTTTATTAGAAGTGGTGTCATATAACATGTGCTGTTTTTCACCATACTGAGAAATCCTAGTGGCTATTGCAGAAAGTGGCTATTGCTTTTACTTTCCTGAAAAATTCAAATGGTGTGAAATGACATGTGAAGAGCTTTCTTTAATAAGACTAAGGATGCTTTTCAGTAACCCCATGTGTCATGGAGGCAGTGTGGTGCAGTGGGTTGGACTTGGGGGCCAGGGTTCTGGTCCTTGCTGTGCCACTAACTTATGTGGCTTGAGTAAGTCATTCCGATCTCACTGTGTAACAATGTAGGGGTGGGGCAGTGTCATCTCTCATGTTAGAAGTGCTCTGACTCTGCGTCAGTGCACTCGCCCTGGTTGTGTTTGTTTCAGCGAGGGGAGACGCGTGTGTTTTGGAGCTCTCACCTGTCCCACTGCCTCTGGACAGACCTCAGGAGACACAGGTGCTACAGGTCTCCTTTGGCAGCGCCCACTGTCGTCCTGACAAGACGGTGAAGGACGTGAATTGACCTGTTCAAGATTGATGGATGGTGGGGGGACCACTTTCTTGCCATAGGGCCTGAAGTGGCCCATTTGATTGACCCACATCTGATTGTGAGGCTGTTGGAATTTCCCGAGCAAATCAGGAGCATGGCTCAAGAGACTATGTTGGGCAGACTTGGCTGACTCTTTTCTGTTCTCTGCTCTCTGTGGTTCTTGGGAAATCTGAGGTATATGTAAACATGACAGTGCACACCAGGCAGCCTCATCAACGCCTGCCTTTGTTGTGAAGTCACTGAGCTGGGCTACGTGTGTAAACGGCTTTTCCCTTGTACTGAGAGAAGCCTGTTTGCTAACACTTCCTCCAAGACGCGGGGCTTTCAGAGTCCAGGCTCCTGGGTAACCCCGACCGTCTCCAAAAAAGTGGTTATTCCAGGGAAGGCCAACTTGATGAAATTCATCACATTTCATTTTCTGGCTAGGGTTCTTTGTAGGAAAAGCCGAAGGTGGTGTTTAGGAACTCTTTCCAGAGGGGACTTGGCCTTGAGGGCAACCTGGTGACAGGTGCAAGGAATGGGGTGTTATGAGCGGTTCGGGGGATTCGATTGGAGACGTAAAAGAAACTCCACTCCAAACAAATGGACTGAAGGTATATCTTATTATACAGAGGATAGTAAAGGCGGTAGTCCTCCAACAGATCAGAATAGGTCAAATAATAAGAGGGAAAAACACCAGCTCCATCAGAATGGGAAACCCCTGATCAGCTGAGATAGCGGCAGATTCGAATAGGTCATATAATAAGAGGGAAAAACATTGGCTCGATCAGAAATGGAAAAACATTGGCTCGACCAGATCGACTGAAGGGAAATGACACAAGGCAACCGGAAAGAGAAACACCAGGTTGACCGAAAAGAGAACACATCAGATCAATTACTTCACAATAAATCCATTACTCACAACATCCACGCCCCAGTACTGAGAGAGTCCTGTCAATCGACATGGGTGTGTGGGAATCACACGTCCTGGGCAAGGCGTCCCTTCCACAAGTGGAACTCTCACCAGGCCTCGCTTTCCAGCAGTTTATATAAGCAGTTACAGAGTTTACAGAGCAAGCATTCAGTGTTTCCATGCACAAAAGGTTATCAGTGGCGTACATGCACTGAGCACCCTGGCTGTTGTCGCAGCCCAGTAGTTGTGTACGTGCATTGGTTTGTGGTTATCGTCCCAGCCCAGCACAGATGGTCAGTCAGGCCCAGGCTGTGGCGCCCGAGGGCCTTGAAATTTTTACACATTGCAACTATGTTCATGGGAGAAGGGCCAGTTCCCACCACTCAGAAAGCAGCTTTTATATTTCTTTTTGTGCTGGTGGCTGTAGGTCAATGGAGTGGCCAAACATGGCTGTACTCATGTCAAGACAAGGGGGTGCTGAGTCCTTTCACAGGAGGTGCTCGCCTCTCATGGAATTCCTGAGAGGCAGAACGAGGGCCCAGAGGAGAAGCACAGGGAAAGTACAGGTGGCCCAGCCTGTTGCAGCATGTCTGGACCCCAGCATGCCTGGAGGTGTGCCTGCACTGGCTGGGAATATTGGAGAAGGAAACCCAGTGGCAGTTGGGTGAGCAGTTGGACTAGGACCACTTTCCAGACCCCCTTCCAGTCCTGACATTCTTGGGTTCCACACACCTGTAGAACTGATTTCATTGGTGGTGGTATTCTTTAGTCTTCAGCCTGGCAAACAGCTATTACGGACAATGTGGAAGGAAGGTGGTGGAAAATGAACCTTACAGGTGAGTTCCCACAAAGACTACCCCTCCCCAAGTTGTGTTGAGCATTAAACATCTCTGGAGTGATTACTGTGTGATAGAGTCACAGAGCAGTACCAAGCAAGGTTCCTCAGGCCTGAGAGGAGCAGTGAGCGCTCCACGGAGAGCTGTGGAGAGTGTTGTTCCATCTCAGGGGGAGCTCCGTGCATCAGCCTGGTGGGAGGGCAGGTGCATGAGCATTGATTGGGATGGCTAGACCTTCTTTGGATTCCTTCTTTATTTTTAGCCAAATTGATTAACTTCAAAAATTCCTCTGTTTCAGTTCTATTTCTGTTGGTCTTTAAAAAAATTTCCCTCTAGTTCCTCGCGTTATGCTGGTGGGTTTAAACACCAGTCTCAGCTCTGGCAGCATATTAAAATCACCAAGCGATTTAGTTTGTATTATTTTACCTTTGCACCTGTGTCTAACTCTGCCTTCTTTTTGACCTAGAGAGTTTCCCTAACAGTTACTATGTGTGTGTATGGGGCCGCCAGTGAGGAATGACAGAGGAGAGGCCAGAACCCCACAATGCTTACCGTGACCATATGTCTTGCTTCTCCCCAGATTGCCCTCAGCCATTAGCAGAAGTCACAAAGTCCATAGAACGCAGGCCTTCGATGGACAGGTGGTCCAGGTAAGAGGCGTGGGCTGAGAGCTACTCATTCTGCCCCTTAGGGCACTTTTGAAAGGGGGAAACTAGGGGGGGGGTGATGGGAAATTTTTAGGCGGATTTTCTGAATTAATAAATTATTTTATACAAATGGTCGCCTGGCTACTGTAGGCCAGGATGTTCAGTACTGGAACATGGGGTACCAAGTTGAATAAGGTTTGGGGGGAAAACACTCTAGTGGGAGAGACAAGTTGAAAAAACTGGCTGTACCTGAGTGTGCCCAGGCTCTGTGTGTGTTTCAGGCTGGCTTTATCTTGTTCACCATTTATTCCCATGTTTGGGGCAGTTCCTGGCACATGGTAGATATCTATAATCAATACTTAAATACATAAATGAATGCATACCGAAAGTGCTATAAGAGTAGCAAAGGGGAGTCATTAAGTCTTCCGGGGATGGAATGGAAGGCACAGAAGGCATCGTGGAGGAGGTGACAGAGGAATTTACCAGATAGACCAGGAATGGGTGGTGGGAAAGGTTTCATGGCAGAGGGGAGGTGGCAGGTGGAGCCTTTAACTGCTGAGAGCATGTGGGGTGGCTGGAGTTTGGTATGCTTACAGGGGAGTGCTGTGGCATAGGCTGGAAGACAGGTGGAGAGTGAGCGATGCAGGGTTTTCTAGGGTTGGGGGAGGAGGTGATGAAGGCCACTTGGGAAGGCGTGGGGAGAAGGGACATGTGGAGAGACATGTAAGGAGGATTGACCAGATTTGGGGCTTGATAAGAGGTCCAGGGAGTGAGCTAGAGGGAATGGAGCCTGACTCCACTGGCAAATGAGTGGCTGCTGATGTTCTCAACCCGGATGGGGGAGTCCTAGAGGAGGAGGCTCGTGTTGAGTGGGAGAGAGAAGCAAGGAGGAGGTAGAGAGTGAAATTGTTTTTAGTATGCAGTAGAGTATAGTGCGTCTTGCACAGACTTGAAAGTCCCATGGATGCGAATTCAAGTCCCTGCTTCCCCACATATTAACTGGATGACTTTGGTCAAGTTACCAACCTTCTCTGAGATTCAGTTTCTTCGTAGGTGTTCTTGGTTATTGACTTAGCACAGTGCCTGGCATAATAAGCATTTAGTAAACGGTGCTTTTCATTAGGCAGTTAGAAAAGCAGGTCTGGAACTCAGTAAAGTTGTTGGGAATGGAGATAGCAGTGTACAGGTGACAGAGAAAGCCTTGGAAACGGATGCAGCCTCCCAGCGGAGTGTGAAGAGGAGGAGAGAAGAGGGCAGAAGACAGACCTTGGAGAAGGATTCCAACACTGAAGGGTAAGGAGTAAGGCTGAGCTAGGGAGCAAGACTGGAAGCTATGGGAGAGGCAGAAGAGAGAGATGGGGAAGAGAAAGGCTTGTGGAGAAGGGAGTGGTTCTTCAGGGATGGACTGGGATGGAGGAGCTCTTGGGTCTTCTCCTTAGGACATCTGGCCCTTTCCTTTAGCAAGAGCCGCATCAGTGGAGGGGCAGGCAGAAACCAGGCTGCAGTGGAGTGAGAAAGAATAAGAAGTGGAGGTTGTGTGGGGCAGCCTGCCTGGACTTGGCCCCCTCAGGTTCAGGAGCAGTAGGGAATGCTCCCGTGCTTTGGGTCCTCTGAGCAGGACACTGGGCTGCCAAGGATTTCTTCTCATCAACCTTCCCTCTGTTTGTCTGATAGATCGCTTGTGGTCAGGACCATAGTCTGTTCCTAACGGATAAAGGAGAAGTCTATTCTGATGGATGGGGCCCAGCTGGGCAAACAGGTAGTGGACCTTACACCTCCTTGGGATGGTGCAGTCTGGAGCTGTGAGCAGTGGGGCTCTCATGGGTTCGAACCACCTGCCTTCATTTGACTCTTACCTCTCTTATCACTTCCTGGGGACACTGTTCTGTTTGTCCCTTCCCAGTTCCCTCATCCCCAGCTCCCATGGAAAGGAACCAATAAAGGATTGGGTGGAGGATTAGAGCCACCCCTCAGCAGAGGAGCTGTGAGCCTTTCTCTCAGCAGAGACAGGAAGCTGTGTGAGGCTTTCAAAGAGAAAACAAGTGTCCCCTAAAAGGAGCTTGATGTTCACTGATTTGAGAAGAATGTGATTAATGCAGGGAGGAATGATTGAGACATTTTCTCAAGCTTGTATATTTAACCTTTTTGTTTCTGATATTGGTCTGAAGAGAGGGCCATTAATATAAGACTAAATCTTGTAGAAATCCTCAGTAATCCTACCAGCAGATGAAATCATCTTTGTTCATTGTCTACTGTTTTCTTCCAATCCTCGTTCATATGTGCACATTTTTTCCCCCAAAGCCACAGTAGATAGTTGTATGTCATAGCTGCACATCCTTCTAGTTGCTGTATGTGGGACACGGCTTCAGCATGGCCGTAGAAACGGTGCGTCGGTGCGTGCCCAGGATCCGAACCCGGGCCGCCAGCAGCAGAGCGCGCACATTTAAGGGCTAAGCCACGGGGCCGGCCCTTTTTTTTGATGAGAAAGATTCGCCCTGAGTTACCATCCGATGCCAATCCCTCTCTTTTGTCTAACGAAGATTGCCCCTGGGCTAACATCTGTGCCCATCTTCCTCTACTCCACATGGGATGCCGCCACAGCATGGCTTGACAAGTGGTGCATCGGTGCACGCCCGGGATCAGTACCTGGGAGTCCCAGGTCGCCACAACGGAGCGTGCACACTTGACCGCTCCGCCACAGGGCCGGCCCCCATTTGTGCACATTAGTATACAGTAATCACAGCATAGGTGTGGTTTTATATGCTTGTTTTATCATTTATACTTACATAAAGCATTTTTCCATGGTGGTAATATTTTCACAGTTACAGTTTTTAATATTTGTATGATATAGCATCAATTTAATTTATCATAATTAATAATTAATTTAACCATTTTATTATAAAATTACATGAGCATTTCCCTGTTGTCAGGTGGCATACTTCTTTGGAGACGGAGTGCGGTGGCCGTTGGAGATATTATGACATTTATCTTGTGTGCATACGTGACTTTTTCTTTCGTTTGGATTATTGCTCTAGAATAAATCCCAGGAGTGTCAAAGGAGTAGGATATTTTTATTCTTGTCAGTATGTATTGTTAAATTGCTTTCCAGAAGTTTTATCAGTTGATACTGCCAGCAGCAGTGGGTAGAAGTACCACTTGAATTTTGTGGGTGAGGCATCGTGGGGGGGCTTAGCTGTGTCTTTGGCTCTGAGTCTCTCAAAGGCTGCAGTCATCGTAGGGTTCCACTGGGAAGGCTCTGCTTCCAGGAGCACACCGATGGTTGTTGGCAGGATGCAGGGGCCCCAATTCCTTGCTGGTAGTTGTCCAGCAAATGGTTGCTGGCCAAGCCTTCCTCGGTTCCTTGCCATGTAGGCTTCTCCATGTGGCAGCTCCCAACATGGCAGCTGGCTTCGTCAGAGTGACCAAATGAGAGGGTAAGACGGAGTGCCAGTGAGACAGAAGCCAGTGTCCTCTCATTTAATCTGGGCAGTGACCTCACCTTCACGTTTGCTGGCCTTCTGCTTGTGAGAAGCAAGTCACTAGGTCCAGCCCCCACACAAGGGAGTACACGTGGGTGTGAACAGCAGGAGACGGGGCTCACTAGGGGCCATTATAGAAGTAGCCTGCCACAACCATGATCTTGACTGTGGCCTGAGCCTCCCTCTGTCAGTGACAACAGTGATTTCTTTCCAGTGGCCCTTGCCAGAGCACAGTTAGGTAAAGAAGCTCTCTGCGAGCCAGGCAGCAGAGGCCAGGCCCCAGCTCTGCCAGCCTCGCTCACCTAGGTGTACACTTTCTGGGTCAGTAAACCCCTCTTTTCCTTTTGAGTCAACTTAGGGACCGTTGGTGTGCCGCGGTCTTCACCAAAGCACTTAGAATCTGTCTTTCCAAAGTTATCCCTCAGCAGAGGCACCAAGATCAAATCCTGCTGGAAAGCTAAGTTGGCCACACTTCGTCCTCCAGACCGCTGACCCTCCCATCTTTCACTCTCAGCAGAAGAACCTGCCTCCTGTTTCATAGGGGAAACAGATGCCGTCAGCTGAGAAAGCCCTCAGTTTCCCACTCGGACTCCTGCACACTTGCCTCTACCTGTCCCCGCCCTGGGTCCCTTCCCTTTACAGTGGTGGGGGAAGCGTGTCTCTTCCTGCTGAAGCTGATGATTCTCTCTGTGCCCTGGATCCCTTCTCCCCCCGTTCCTCAGAAGCCTCACTCCATCTGCTGGGCCTTCTTCCCCACAACTTCAGCCTCTCCCTCTCTACTCGTCCCTCGCCATCAGTCTTGACACCTGACTCAGGTGTCTTCCATCTTAAGAGGCCCTGTGTGGAGCCCTCCACATCCTCCCATTCCCCCAAGTCCCACCCCTTCGCTTCACCTCCTGCCTCCCCTTCTAGGCGAGAGTTCTCAGGAGCTGCATTGACTTACTGTCCCCATTTCTTCGTCTCCTTCTCATTCCTCTGTCCGTTCCACTCAGCTTCCACACTGATCAGTTTGCTGAGTGGCTCTTGCTAGGGTTACGGTGACCTCCATGTTGCTGAAAACAATAATAAAGAACCTGGAGACCATTGTCCAATCTTTCCCTTTCTTGATCTCTCAGCAGCGTTTGACATTGGCCGTGACGTGCTGAGCATCTTGGTGAAGAGCGGTCTTCCTTTCGCCCCTGTGACTGGGCTCTCCGAGGGCTCTCTTCGTTTCTCGTTCCTTCTGGACTCATTTCCTGGCTCTCCTCCTGGGCCAGGCCCTCCCATGTCGGAGGTCCCCGAGGCGGGACTGTGCTCTCCTCCTTTCCTCTGCCTTCTCCTTCAGAAGGTCTCACCCTCACCGTGGTTGCAGTCACCGTCTGTGTGCTCAGGACTCTCCAGCTGGCTGGTGAGGCCAAGCCTGCTGTTCGGAGGTGCGAACATCTCTCAGTGCCACTTGACGTTTTCCCCTGGCCGTCTCTAAGCACTGTGAGTTCAGTGGGTCCAAAAGTGAACCCCTGCTCGTCACCCCCCCCCCGCTCCTTCTCCACTGTTTGCCACGTCCACTCACGTTCCCCTCTAGGAATCATGTCCCTTCCCTACTTAGAACCCTTACCGTCTCCCCATTGTGCTTAGAATAAAGACCAGACCCTTCCATGGTCTACAGCATCCTGCATGACCTGCCCTCCCTGCTCCCCACTGGCGTCTTGCAAATATTCCCCCTCGTCCCCTGGCTTCATCCACTCGGCCCTTGTTTAAACTCCCTCAGTGGGCCATGGCCCTTCCCTCCCTGTGCAGGTGCTGTCTCCCCTACGTGGAATACCGTGCTCTCCCCTCCCCTCCACACTCCTACTCATCCCTCAGACTACGTGGATAGAGTGAAGCCTCCCGACCGCTCCTGCCCATGAACTACATCAGGCTCCCTGACGTTCCCTCACGGAGGCCCCTGTCCTGCCATCCTTGCAGTCAGCACAGATTAACTGGGTGTTAATTTTGGCTGACCTCTGCCTCCTCCACTAGACTGAACTCAGAGAGAGGGACCGGGTCTCTTCCTTCCCCTCATGTTCCCATCACCAGTTAGATGTTTAGCTTATGTTTACTGTTTGGGACATATTTGTGGGGTGAATGAATGACCTGGCACTTATCTGCTCTTTCCGTTCACCAGAATCCTTCCAAGTTCTCACAAGTTTGTCTTCCTAACAGTATGGACCCTTCCTGTGACTCGGGTGAATGTCCCCCGATACTTGCCCTTCTCAGGAGTGGGGACGGTTAAGCATGTGGCGTGTAGGGGCACAGGCTGTGCTGTATGAAATGGTGAGAGCCTCTTGCAGGCAGGTCATTGGCAAGGTGTAGAGGGGTCGATGGCGAAGGGTCGGTGTCTGTTGGATTCACAGGCACAGACCTCAGCCTGAGGGAGGGAACGTGGCTGTGGGAAGACCTAGTTAGAGTGAGTTCAGTTAATAGAGGGTGAGGGTGACGTTCCTGACAGAACGATAGTAGCCCTGGTTTCTCTGTAGACAAATAGCTAGCCCAGAGCTTAGTAATTCTGTAGTAAACCTCTGGAGTGGAGAAGGAACTGCTTTCTCCCCTCCTGTCGCCTGGGCCAGAGACTCTGGCCCTGCCTTCTCCAGAGAGGCTGCACCAAGAAACAGAGACAGAGGGAGAAGAGCCTTAGGGTTTCGACGCTGAGGTCCATGCCCCTGGGATGGAACATCTGGCACCACTGATGAGTATTCCACTTTTTATAAGCAAAACATCATTTCTGAGAGTTTTCAGCATCTGGCCAGAAGTTGTTTTATATTTGGCTTGCTCTCCTGGTCAGTGTGAAACTTAGAGCTGTTAGTAGGGGGATAACTGCCCTTCTGAGGCTCTCCTGTGTTCACATGGGGTTTCTGGGTGATTTGTTGACTAGGCCCCTCCAGGTTGCCCTCCAGGTGTGGGAAGTTTGTATTCTGAGCTTGGTTTGTTTGCTTGACATACGCCAAGAGTAAGAATTTAAAAGAGGAGAAAAGAAACTGATTCTTTTCCAAGTGTCATTAACGTGATTTTGCCAACCAAGGAGGAGAAAACAATCCCTGTGTATCGAAAGCATCCGAGCGGTGCAGTTTGAATTCCTGGTGAGGAGAGCTGCACTTGGTTTGACTTACTGACCGCTGTTTTTACTGTCATGTAGAAGGACATGTTTTTGTCTGAGGCTACGGAATTCTTGGCAACGGAACAAACCTAGTGGAAACCGCTCTTCCGGAAATGATTCCACCCACTCTCTTCAGCTTGATGGAGTTCAACCCAGAAGTCCAGGTTTCCTGCATTTGCTGTGGACTCAGCCACTTTGCTCCCCTTACCAGTAAGTGGCGAAGCCTGTGTGGCCCCAGTGACGGGCCGAGCTGCACTCTCTTGGGTTCACCCTAAGCCGTGGGCAGCTTTCAGTGTCCATCCATCCAGTGGAGGGGCGCCCCGCGTGGATAATTACAGTGAGCAGCTCATCCAGATTTTGTTTGGCTTGAAGTTGTATAATGTGTGTCTTTTTTCATCCTGGAGTTTTGTTTTTGGTTCCTTTGGTTTGTGGTTGGGCTCATGTGAAAGTGAATTTTCTCAAGAGGATGCCAGTCGGTGGTAGGAGGTGGACCCTCGAGAATGTCAGGGTGCTGGGGAACCCAGCAGAGGTTTGATGAATCCCCGGGAGAGCCATCGGGAAATGAAAGTGTGGGGCTCATCCCGCTCCTGGCCAAGCCCAAACCCTGACCCAACCCAGGAATGAGGGACGGCAGGACGCTGATTTGTCAGATACCCTGGGGTTTTGTGGAGGGAAATATGCCCCATTTCTCCAAAGTGCCAGGACAGAATGATCAAAGCCAAGGCTGGAATGGAGCTGTTCTTGAAGGTTTGCCCAGTTACAAAGCCGTCAGACACCCAAGTGCCTCCCGCCCTCGGATGTGCGCTTTCCTTGATTGCCTCTCCCGTTCCACCACAGTAACTGTCAGGTCAGTCTGCTGCTCTTTAGTTGACCTGACTGGTAAGACTGAAGAAAATTAATTTCATTTTGTGGGGATCCTCACGTAAATTCGCTATTTCCTTGCACCTAAGAATGTTAATTTGTAAATCTCAATTACTCATCTCTGGTGAGTCATTGTTTTCTATTTAGGCGTCTGGGCCGGGACAGAGTGGCGTCATCCTCGTTAGTGTTCTCTGGCCCTACGCTACTGTGAGGACTATCCAGAGGCCCCCCCGACCCAGAGTCCTGACTGCCCTTCAGTTGTCGTCTGAGGTTCAGATCTCAGGCCTGTAACACACACGGGCTGTGGCGTGGACTGTGGGGGGGTGACTGTGTGCACAGCACCCTCGGTCGCAGTGATGACCGGGGTAGTCCCTCAGCACCGTCACTCGGAGTCAGCACTTCCATATGCTAATGTCTTGAGGATGCCAGACTCTTCTAAAGCTATTTTGATTTAAAAACTAAGAGTCATTATGGACTCAATCTGGAGGTATCAATGATCTATGGCTTAAACTGTGCAGAGTCACATCCTTGGAAATCCATATGAAATGTGCAAAATGTTCAACTAGAGTACACTGTTTTCTGTTTGCTGTCATGCCATGTGGACGTTTTGGGTCACACCGAAATGAAATCCGCTTCTAGATTTCCCCCGAGACCCCACAGCCACCCTCCAGGTGCCGTGACTGTCCTAAGTAGAGGGAGCATCAGAGCTTGGGTATTTCTCCTTCTGTGCCCAGCGTTTGCATGTGGTCAGCTGGGAGTTGGACTTGGTTGGTTTCCCCTGAGATCTGCTAACCTTTTGGGGGCCAGACTGAATTGTTCTATTAAACACGTAAAATCTGAGGGTGGAGTCCCCAGGGTGGTGGTCAGACCAGAGGGGCTCTGATGGATGGGAACAAAAGGATTCCTTATTAATCAGCCAGATTATTTTAGTCCTGGCTTCTCCATGTCTTGTCTACTTCTTCTGCTTCTCAGGTGGAGGTGGTAAAATGGGGCCTCTGTGCCAAGGAGTGCCCAGAGCTGATGTGGACAGAAGTGGGGTCTGAAGGCTGGGTAGCAGGAGGCTGCCCCACCAGGTCTGGGGTCCCGTCCAGAGGTGGGCATTCCCGAGCCCAGTCTAGATTTGTTCTCCTGGACTGTCCTCTAGAGCACTTAGTCCGTTCTTGTCCCTCGTGGCACTTTTTACAGTTTGTAAACACGTATATATTGGTTTGATCGTTTGTTTCTTTCTAACTGTTTGACTAGCTCTTGTCCCATGAGGACAGGAACCGTACGTGTTCACTCACTGTCGTGTCCCAGCTCCCAGCACACAGACATCGACCCGGCCCAAAGAGGTGCCCAGTCACCCTGTGTCCCTTGACCAAATGCTCCCGAGATGTGGAAACCCAGACAAGGGATGACGGATGGAGGTCTCCCTCTATTAGGGCATGACCAGGACTGGAGGGTGCTCAGACTTCAGGACGTGTGGAGGGCAGGGTGTGGTCGGATGTGACTGTGGGTGAGGGGTGTGCATAAGGGGCGAGCAGAGTGGGCCGTGTCCAGGAGCCTCCTGGGCCTACAGCTCTGTGCATGTACTCTTCTCCATGCGACGGACACACCGTCATTCTGGGCTTGCACATGTCTTTGGTTTGGGGATAGTATACCTTTCCCTTCAAAAGGAGGCATTAATGCCTGGTAGAAATTGAAGTTTAACATTGGGCTCTGTTTGTACCTGGTTCTAGAAAGCGTATTCTCATGACCCTTCCTCTTCTTGGTGACTTGCCTCTGGCCTAGCCCAGCCAAGCCACCCTTTTCCTTTCTGTGCAGACAAAGGAGAGCTGTTTGTGTGAGGCAAGCACATCCGAGGGTGCCTGGGAATCGGTTGCCTGGAAGACCGGTATTTGCCATGGAGCGTAAGGCTGGACTGGACGGGCGTGAGTGCGTGCCCACAGAGCAGACTACCTGATGTGGCAGCAGCGTCCAGTGTGCGGCTGGGCCAGGACCAGTTCCCTGGGCACTGCTTCCCCTCCCAGGTCCCAGCTGGCCTCCTCCTGCCCCAGCGCACCCTCTGCCAGGGCATCAGGAGAGAGCGCGTAGTGGTGAGGAGCCAGAGCGAGCGCCCAGCAGCAGCTTCTCAGGCTGCAGGCTCCCTGGCGCTGCGCTCCTTCCTGGGGCTGTGAGTGAGCAGCCTGTGCAAGCAGGGGGCAGCCTGACCAAGGCTTCCAGTCCCCCTGTGCCCTGGAAGAGGCCCTGTCAGAGGCTGTCCACGGGCACGTGGAGCAGAGAAACAGAGGCCCCCCGGGGCCTCAGAGAGGCAGAAGCTACAGGCCAGGCTCCACAAGGCCCAGAGGGGCTCCCAAGGGGGAAAGATTTGAAATGACAAAGCTGGCGTGCCAGGAGCTGTTTGCAGAGGCCCGTTTGGAGGAATGTTTTACATGCATTTAAAAGAAAGCAGGATATTTAATATTTAGAGTGCCTTACCACAGCCACCAAAGTGAAAAATAATGTTTTTCATACCGGGGAGAATGCAATTAGACCAAAAGGCTCATTTCAGTGTTAAAGTGTTCTTTCTTAAATTGTAGTTTATATTACTGTTTACTAAATCAGTTCTTCTAAACAAAGCTATTGATGTTTTTGAACACGGAACATACGTACTTGGTACAAAATGTCTTATGAAAACTAAGTCTCCCGTCTCTTGTCCCAGAGGCACCACCGGTTCTGGTTCTCATGTTGCCTCCAGAGACAGACTGCGGAGAGAGCGTGTGTGTGCCTGCGCGCGACCGTATGCACGCACAGGCCTAAGTATTTCCTTTGAAGGCTGGATTCTAATAATGTCTTTTGAAATTGTGAGAAGCATTTTTAAAAAACACTTGTAAAAATGCAAAAAAAATATATAATTTAAATACAATAAGGATTTATCTTTCAAAAACCCACTGCAGAGTGTTTCGAGGCACTTTGGTGTTTCAGGGGCTGTTTCCATCGGGCCTTCCCTCTGCCGCTGGCTCTGTTGGTTCCCTGTGACCTCGGCAGGCCCACAGACACAGAAACTGTTTCCACCATTAGCTTCGTTGCTATAATTTATCCTTTTTTTCCCTGCGAAAAGTCTGTCTGCAGGCTCCGGGCTCCTGTCAGTTCAGCGAGTGTGTGAGGACACCCTGAATGCAGTGACCATGGGCCACTCCGACGTGTCTTCTGGCTGTCCTGACTTCTTACACTCAGGCTCTGTCCTTCTGCATGTATTGGGGTCTGTAGAGGAGGCCAGTGCACAGCCCGAGTGGCAGGTGTGGCCTGAGAAGGTGGAGGGACTCTCATCACACGGTGGCCACCATTATCTCCCTCAGTGGATAGCCGTTCCCAGGGGCATAGGTCTCAGTCTTCTGTTCCCTGAGCACCCGCCAGGTGTACATGCTGCCAGTCCATGATGATTTCTGGCGGGGACGGGGGTCTCTTGCTGGCACACAGACCCTGACATCAGTGAATCCAAAACACTTGGCCTGCCATTCTCGTCAGGTCCACCCCTGACTCACTCAGGAGAGTCTTGTCCTGATCATGCTTGTTTCTTGAATATGTAGTTGGCTCGCATTTTCACGAGGTCAGGAAACACCTACTGTGCACTCACTGTGTTCATGTGACACAGTCAGACGCTGAGAACCACGCGGCAGGAAGAGTGCTCTGACTTGGCACAGCGGGTGACAATCTCGCTGAGCACCTGGCACAGGATAGACACTCGGGCTGCGTTTCTGAAGATCCACACTGTTCTCTCTCCTCATGGGCAGCCCTGGTCAGGTCCCAGCACCTCCTGACCAGCAGCAGAGTTACTCACAACTCTGAGGGCCGTTCTCCCCGCAGGGGCAGCATGGGAGCTGCTCATTGCCTCGGCCTAACCATGCAGCCTGACCTTCCCAGAGACCACTTCAGATGGCCTTGGGGGTGGCCCCCAGCACTGGGGTGGCTCTGTGAGGTCTCCATTCTCCTGGGGCCTGCCCTGCCCCAGGATTGAGCCCCAGGAATGTATCCCCTCCCCCAAGGAGCCCACACTTGCCTTTCTCTCTCCCAGGATGCATCACCCAGCTACCCTCAGACGCTCATGCTGTGGCGACCAAGAAACCCAACCTTTCTTCCACACCAACCTTGATATTTCTCATGGAACAGCCCAGATTGAGCTTGAGCTGGAGACAGTGCTTGGAGTCCCTCTTGCTGTGATTTTCTCGGGGCCACACTGAGGGCATGCTGAGCAGTCAAGTTTAAAAGGAAAAATCCCGAGAGTGTGGTCACCTCCTCGAACCAGGAGTCCATTGTCTTGCTAGGGAGGCAATCAGGTGGGATGTAGCTGGTGTGGGGGTTGCCCATGAGGAGCGGAGAGACTTGGTCTTGCTGTCGCTCTGGTAGGGTGGTGCCAGCTGAATTGCCAGAGAAAAGCACAGGAATCTGTGCCCATCAGAAAAATAGCCCTTGTGAGTCCACCCTCAGAGACGGAAACTGAACAGGCTCAGGCTCATGACCGGAAGCTGTTCTACAGCTAAGTCATCCACCCTCATTACAGCGGGAGAACACTGAAGATGAAGCAAAGGCCTGATTGGGTCCCTGTTCCTGTCTGACTGTACGCCAGGAGCTGCCAGGTGCAGGGGATGCAGTGGTGAGAAGGACGCGTTCATTCCAGCTGGCGCATCTGGGTGCAGGCTGCCTCTAATGAGTCTGCCCTCAAACTAGGAAATCAAGATGAGGCCGCCTGCTCTGGGGGCCATGTTCATGAGGGGATTCCTTTGGGCAGATTCAATCCCTCACCCTGGGCCTCACAACCTTGCCTGTATGATAGAATCATCTGGGAGGTTACTGATTGATTGTTTTGATGTATGCGAATGATCCAAAAAAAATAAAACGCTGGGCCAATGTAAAACTCGTACATGATGTTCTGGCATTATTCATAATAACCAAAAAGCGGAACCACCCAAATGTCCACCAACTGTTGAATTCGGTACAAGTGTCTGTGTGAACGTGTTCTCAGTTTTCTCAAGTGTATACCTAAGGAGTGGGATCACTGGTGCCTTCATTTAATTTTTTAAGTTTGGACACTTTTACCACGTATTTCATGACACGCTCAGTGATCTTGAGTCCAAGACACCGAGTATTAATTGCCCTGAAAACAACGCGGGGCTGTTCCCTACAGGATCCTCAGAGGCTCTGCCTGCACTCCGAGGTTCTCCCGGGACAACAGGACCCTCCCGGTGCCGCATGCTCATCAGGGTGAGAGATGGGCCTGGGTCTCGCTGACGCTGCACAGCTTCCCGCTGGATCAGCTCAGGTCCAGAGCTCCTGGAAAAACAGCTCAAATGAGATGCTCCCCCACCAACATTTGCGAGGTGGGAGCTCCCGGTTCTTGCATCCGTCCTCATCCTCCTTCTCTGTGCTGCCTCCACCATGTTGATAGGGACTTCCTTTAACCCGCAAGAGTGTCAGAATAACTCACATTCTTTCTTGGCCATCCTTCACGCCCAGCATCCATTCCTGTTGCTTTTTCTACCACATCGATATTTTTAAAACATTGACATGTGAGTCACATGATGTAGGACCATTTTAAAGTGTACAATTAAGTGGTTTTAGCGTATTGTCTATGTGGTGCAACCACCCCCACGATCTCATCCCGCACATTCCCTTTGGAGAGCTCGTTTTGACCATCATGAGCCCCCTGCTCCCCCAGAGGAATATCACATGATAAACCCGGGGGGCCATGTGACCACAGTTGCTGCTGTTCTGTGGCCCAGTTCTTTACATTACCTTTTGAGAGAGGGTGGGGGACGTTTTACACCGATATTTTATCCAAGAGAAACTGAATCAGACACTTGGGGGTGGAGTCCTGGCATGGGTAACCCCCGTGGGGGTCTGAATGTGAGCAGTGGTGAGAACCTGCCACAAGCAGCCAGAGCTGCTCCAGGAGGAATTATGCCCTGGTTAGGCGAGAGGCACAGTCATGGTTCTGAGGGCTGGCTGGACATCTGCTGGTCCCCTGATACTCCGCTGCCGCCACCACCCCAACTCTGCACAGGGACGACTCTAGAACCAGCCAGGGGCCTCCTCCTGAGAACTGAGGCCAGGACCCTGGCAGTTCCCCTTTCCTGCTCCTATCAGCCCTCTTCATAACCAAGACTCCCACTCAGATGCTAAGTTGGGTCCCCAGCGTGGAAGTCCTCAGTGGCTCCCCATGGCCTATAGGAGGGTGAGGCCCCTGGCGGACCTGATCACCCACCTTCCATTTCAGCCTCATCCCCTATCTGCCGCATCAACTCCTCCCTCACCCGCCGCACTCGTCCATTCCAGCCAAGGTTCCCTCTGGCCCTCTCCGCCTTTGCTCCTCCCTCTGCTGGGTCCCCATCTTACCAAGCTCAACCCTAATGTCCTGGTTTCTTGGTCTGCCCCCTACTACTGGACAGTGGTCATTCCCTCCCCCTGGGCACAGCACACCTTTGTGGTCTAGCCTGGCCCTGCACTCCCTGGAATAGCTTCTTTCCCTGTCTTCTCACCTCCTAGAGAGACGCAGGTCCAGGGGCCACAGCCTGTTCCTCGGGGTCCCCAGCACCTGGCACAAGGTCCAGCACCGCCCGAGTGACAGTGACTGTGAGTGAGTGGTGGGAAAGGGAGATCGGGCCCTGGAGGTCTTTGTAACTTTTGAGATTTTGGGGGAAATCAAGAGTCCCCGTGGATGTCCCAGCTCCAATGGGGTCTCTGAAGGAATGAGGGGGGCGTAGTCTGAAGACCCCAGAAAGGAAAGCATTCACAGCATCCAGAACTTTCTTGGGCTCAGGGTAGTGAGTGAACTTCATCCTCATTGTCACTCCCTTCAATCCCCAGGTCAGCTTTTCCTGCGAGCAGGGGTGAGACAGGTGGGAATGGAGGTTGGTGGGGTTCAGTGCAAGCTCAGGTCTTCAGCACTGCCTTGGTCACACCGGCCCTCTATGGAAAACGTCAGAGAGGGGCAGTGAAGGGTGTCCAAGGTCCAAGACCTCTGTCCTGCCTGGGCATCCCCCATGCCTACCTGTCAAAAGGGCAGGAACCAAATGCCAGAGCCCTTGTGGGAGGGACGCTGGGCACAAAGCCCTCCCTCGTGCCCCTAGGGTATCTTGTCAGGAGACATCAGCTCCTGCGCTTCTAGCACCAAGGACCTTCCTGGTGGTGTGACATCCACAACAGGGCTCCAGGCTTGTGCCAGAGGCCTTGTGGCCCGGAATCCAGCCCCGGATCCTCCCCATGCACCAGCAAGGCCCTGTTCTGCTCCGCAGGCCCCCTCACCCCCAAGCCTGCCTCTGCCAGAGGTTTGGGAGGAATGATGGGCACAGTAGCCGGTCTCCAAGATGACCCCAATGACCTTGCCCTCTTGGTTTCACACCCTTGTGTGTTCTCCTCCTGTGTCAAATCAGAGCGGGGCTATATGGTGACAGAGTATGGTGGAGGCAGAGGCGTGTGAATTCTGAGGCTCGGGGCCAAAAAACCATTTTGGTTCCTACACTGGTCCTTGAATCCCTTGCCCTGGGGGAATCCGGGCACCGTATTGTGAGGACACTCAATCAGCCCCATGGGGAGACCCATGTGGAGAGGAACAGGCTCCCTGCAAACAGCTGAGCCCAACTTGCCAGCCCTGTGAATAAACCACCTGGGAAGTAGATCCTCCCTTCCCAGCCAGGACTTCAGATGATTGCAGCCTCCCTAGGGACCCTGAGTGGACTGCTCAAACTGCTCCCGAATTCCTAACCCACAGAAACCGTGACACGTAAACAATCATTTTAATCCATTGCATTTGGGGCAACTCGTTACTCTGCATCAGGTAACTAATAAAGCCCCTCTCGCTCTGGGGATGTGTCCTCTCTCAGCCACTGGGTGTGGACGGGGAGGTTGTTCTGCCTTCCTCTCAGCCCCTGGCCATGTTCCCCGACCATGGAATGGAGAAGGAAAGAGATGAGATGTGGCCCTGGAGCAGCACAAAATCAGACGCCCTCAGCCAACATGATATTTTTCTCCGTTTTAATTAATACTTTACAAAGTACAAAATACATTGCATTTTTGGAGGAACAGTTGGTATTTGTTTCTCTCCATCACACAGTACATGAATCTTGAGGGTCTCGTGTTTCTTCAAGAAAGAAAGAAATCGTGAGTGTCCCCACCAGGGTGTAAGGCTGCCCACTTCTCCCCTCTCCAGACCTTGGGACAGATGTAAGTGCCACTGCTACTGCTGGTGACCTTGGGCAGGCCGGGTGTGGGCCAGACCCCCGAAGACGAGGTCCTGGGCAGGGCAAGGCCACCCAGAATACCATTGTACCCCCAACATCCACTCACCCCATCTCAGGGTAATGGAAATGATCTTTGCATAGAGGAGGAGGTTGGCTTGGAATTTTGTTTGTTACCGCCTGACCCCAGCTTTGGAGCCAACCCTGCCCAGTACTCTAGAACATTTCCTGAATAGGTAAACTGAGGCAGGGAACAGGGAAATTCACTGGGCTTGGCCTGTGACTTGGGACATGAATTTGGCCTATGTTTCATCCCCCCTTTCCGCCCCCTCTCCAACTTGCTGGACCCTCATCAGGGACGAGCCCCAGTAGGCGAGGGGGCACCAGCACCCAAAACCTCTCCCTGTGAACAATGTCCTCAAGGACTGGATGCTTCTGAAGTGCCGGCTCAGCAGGTCTAGCCCCTTTGGGCTGCATGGACTGCCAGGCCTCGCGCTGCACAGCAGAGCCCCTGCTGGAGACACCTCTGCCCCCTCCACAGAGCAGATTTACACAGTCAAGTGGGCTGGGGCTGTCCTGCATGCAAGGCCTGCCACACCCCCATCAACTCCACATGTGGCCTCTGGGTAAGAATGCTACTGAGGCCTCAAAATACAGGATGAGCCAGTCCCTCAGCTAGGATTTGGGCTCTGCACACGTTGCTGGCACACACCCTATTGTGGATGACACAGCACATGCTCACACTTACATGTGTGTGTATGAACACACGTTTGCCGTGTACAGAACACTGTCCTGCCCCCAGGGCAAGGTCCACCTTGCACTCCTGACTCTCACAGCCTCCCACCTCCTTGAAGCAAGAGCCACAAACTCCCTCACCACCAGGCTGCCCACAGACGCCAGGGGCCGGGCCGCAGGCTCCTACCTCCCATCCAGCCGCTCCTGGTGCCGCCTGCCTCAAGGCCAGAAGCTGCCTCAGCCACCAGCTACTGCCTTTACCTTCCCAAGAGAGCAGGCGTCATAGGAGGGGTGGACATCAAAGCTGAAAGTATGGAAAGGGGATGAGAGACAGGTAAGCTTGTCCTTTTGCTGCCTCTAATTTGAAAATGAAAGAAAGAAAAGAGCCAGATGAGCTCTGAGAGGTAGGGAAAGGTCTCTCCTACAGCAGGGCTCCACTCCCCTCAGGACAGCCCCGCCACTCTTCCCAAGCCTGCCCTCTGCTGGGCCGACCACCGTCCACCACCCTAGTTTCTCCCCTCCCAGGAGGTCTCTGTGAATGGAGGGCTGCTGCCCCTCCCTCAACACGGTATCCAGGAACCTGAAAGGCCAAAGCTCATGTCTTTCCACTGCTGGGAGACTCCATCATCCTCCCCCAGGCTCTTCTAACTAAGCCAATCACCAACTCCATTTCTCAGTGGATGTGACAGCAGTGACTGGCTGCTCCCTGCCCTGGCTTACAGTGGGCACACATATATTGGGGGTATTTTCTTCCTAACCCTTCCCAGTGTTCACTCAGAGAGTGGCATCAAAAATTTCTCAGTCCCAGGGCTGGAGTGTTCTGTTATCATATGGGAGCTCCTCAAGGTTCCCTCTCTTAGCCGGGGTTGGCAAGGGCCCTAGTTGTCCCCACCTCCAGATCCAGAAGCTCAGAGAGGTGGACCAGGGTAGCTGTGAGACTCCTAAAACTCTTCCTGGGAAATACTGCCAGGAGGGGTTGGTGGTGGGTGAACAGGTTCATATTCAATGATCAGGCAACTGGTGCCTTGGCATGGGGTGGGGGCCTGGCCCTTCCTATCTCCCCAGAGCCTTCTCTCCTGACCTCCATAGCCTCCTCTGTCACCAAAAAGGGCCAGGCTCCACCAGAGCGTGCATCATCTTCTGGACACCACACTGGTCTCTGAGGCCATGGTGACTGGTGGGGGGAGGTCACAGTGGGCAGCTCTGAGTCACCTGGCTCCCTCCCTTCCCTCCAGGGGTCTGTGGCCTGGGGTTGGTGGGAGGGGGAGAATGCTGGTGCTTGGGGGGCTCTGGACCCTCTGAATCTTTGGGAGTTAGTTCTGCACACCTCTCCATCTTGGATGAGTGCCCTGGGCTGAGGACAGTGGCATGGGTAACACCTCTTGGGGGCTTTGGAGACGCCCATGGAGGAAGGAGGTGCAGAGTTGGCACTGTCCATCTCTCTCCTGGGTCAGGACTGAGGTCTGAGGGAGAAAGATGTTTCTTGGGAACCAGGGGAACCAATGCCAAAGGTTGAGCCAGAGCAGATTTTTCTACTTGGTGGGGGAGGGAAAGGGGTGGTCAGGGCTCCCCTTGCCCCTCACTCTCCTCTCCTGGAGCTCTCACCACTCTGGATGGGGCAGGGAGGAGCGAGGGTGGTGTAGAGGGTTTGAGCTTTTCTCACCAGGGGGAGGCACGGAGGCAAAGACACACACGGGAGTCCAGGTGGTGGATCTGAGTGCCCACTCACCCTGCCTTTTGGTAGCCTGGCCCAGGAGCCCCATTTCCCTCCTGCGCCACCTGCCTCCCCAGTCAGTGCCCAGAGATCCTCAGCCCCCATGGGGCATCATCCTCAGGTCTCCCTGAGCCATTGGCTGCCCTTAGCACCCACCTTCACCTTCAGCCGTTGGGAAATGTGGCCCCCAGCTCTTCTGCTGGGGCATGGGGTCAAGGATCATGCAAGACGGCAGTGCCCAGCATGGGTTTTCTCTGAACTTTTCTCTGCATGACTGGCCTCTATTTTCAGGTGTGGATTTCTGGTGCTCATCACCCCTGGTACCCCCAGGGACTGCCCTCTTTTATGTCACACAGTGGACGTGAGCTCCACGTGAGCAGGGACCACATCAGGTTGTGCTCCCTGGTGAAGTCACAGTGCTTGGTACACAGCAAGGACTGGAGGATGTTGGCTGAATGATTGAATAAATGAACCAGTGAATGAACGAATGAGTGAATGAATGAGTAATGACTGAATGAATGAGTGTAGGAATGAATGAGAGAATGACTGAGTGAGTGATTGAAGGAATGAGAGAGTAAACGAAACAATGAGTGAATGGGTGAGTGAATGAAAACACAGAAGCAGGTGTGATCTAAACAGGAGCAGCCTTTGTTTCTTCCCCTCTAGACTCTGCCCATCTCATGGGCCCGGACCAGTCCCTGTCTCTCCTGGCCTCAGTTTCCCAACTGTCGCCTGAGAGCCTGCTCTTGGAACTGCATCAGCCAGCTCAGTGTGGACGCGGCTCGTGCTCTCCCCAGCGTGGGGGCGGTAGGGACGCGCTCGGGGCGCACGGGCCTTCCTCCAATGGGCGGTCGCGGGTGGACCCGCGCGGGGCAGCCGGGCCTCACGTCCCCAGCCGGGCGCGCGCTCGGGGCCCACCCACAGCACATGCACGTGACCCCGCTCCTCCGCGCGCACGCACAACACCAACAGCTGCCACAGGGCTGGTCCCGAGGGCCCCCACTCCGCTGACTGCTCTGTTTCCCCCACATCGGGTGGGGCGTTGGAAGAGGCCCTGGATCCCGTGTGGGGCCGGGTCGTGGGCGCTGTGGGGTGGAGGACAGCGTGTGGGGACTCCTGTCTCCCCAGAACTCCCAGCCCCGCGTCTTGGTACAGCCGGCGCCCAGGGAGAGGTTTCAGAAGAGGCTGCGGCTCCTGGAGAGACTGGCCTCCGAGCCCGAGAGAGACCCGCCTTTGGTTCTGCCTCCGGGCTGCACGCGGGGGGACGATGAACCCTTTGCTCTGTGTCCCGGGCCTTTGTCACGGAGGCCTGCTTGTTCGTGTGTGCAGGGACAGCTGGAGACCTCCATCGCCTCGGTGAGGGAGATGGGCCCTGACCCCGCCAGCCTGCAGGTGAGAGAGCTGGTCCCAGTCCCCAGAGGCAGCACCGTCCCACCCACTGTGCCCGCCCGCTGTCTGGGCACCTGTGGGAGAGACGGGACCTGGTGGCAGGAGCACATCTGTCGCGAAGGTTGATGCTACTTGGCCGAGGAGACAAACGTGTTTCGGCTCATTGATGTTCATTCATGATGAGCTGATACATTTATTGTGGGTCGACTATGTGGACTGAGGGGTCAGGACTCCAGTCAATTTGTTCCAATCTCTGTGGGGATGAACTAAAAATGGCAACTTGCCCTAGAGTTTTCTCTTGTCCAGTAGCCTGTTTTGTTTCTGTGTCAGGGAAAGAACTAAAATGATCCTATAGGGCCGGCCCCGTGGCTCAGAGCTTGAGTGCGCGCGCTCCGCTACTGGCGGCTCGGGTTCGGATCCCGGGCGCGGCCCGACGCACCGCTTCTCGGACCATGCTGAGGCCGCGTCCCACATACAGCAACTAGAGGGATGTGCAGCTATGACATACAACTATCTGCTGGGGCTTTGGGGGAAAAATTTTTAAAAATTTAAAAAAAGGCAGCTTTCTTTGAAAATGTCTTAAGGATCAGCCCATTTCTGGCATAGAGAGGAGAGTTCTTCGTGGCTCCCCAATGAGAGAGTGCCCTGGACCAGAAGTCAGAGACACTCCCAGTGTGTCCTTGAACCCTCCCTGGGCGTCAGTTTCCTCATCTGTAAAATAGGGCTAGTGTGGAGGTCGTAAGTGGTTTCCAGAAGTTCTTGCAGCTCTGAGAGTGATGCCTTAAGCTACCAAATGTTCCTGAAGCCATGAAGGAGGGGTCACAAATGGTGTTGTTACCGCTTAACAGTCATAAGCTAGTAAATATAAAAATGAGAGGGGCCCAGCTCGCAGATGCATGATTCCAGTGACTCCTTCACACCTTGTGTGTCATGGAAAGTTCTCCTTTACATGCTCCCTGCGCAGGTCCTGCTCCTTACCTATTGCCAGAGTTCATCGTTGACCTTGGGCACTTTCATTGGTCTTTTGGGAGGATTTCTGTTCAACTTGATGAGTTCCTGAATATCGTACCCAGTGAATCACTCCCAATATTACTCATTAATTCCAAGTCCTATTTTTTAAAATCCCATCTCCAGCCCTATTCTGGGCAAGTTGTCTAAGCAAACCTCAGTGTCTTGGTCCAATTGAATTGTAGTGAAAATATCCCCGTGTACACTCATGTTTTCTCCCCTTTGATGTATTTCCCACATGGAATAGCTGCTTTGAAAATCAAAAGATAAAATTTCCTCTCTGTCCTCTGCCAGCTACCCTCCTGCCAAGAGAGACACTCTAAGCTGCACGTGCTTCACCTTGGGAAGATCAAGGCGTAAATTCAAGGTAAAATTTCATCAGTGTGAAGGTTAGGGTTAGGGCTGCTCGTGCCCATGCTGCTGGCTGGACCAAGTCTGCACCCCCTCCTCCAGTGGCCAACCCCTCCATCCATTCCTTCTGAGGACGTCTTTCCCCATTTCCCTGGGGGTGGGCTTTGTGAAGGTGGGTTTTGTGGGGTTGTGACCCATATCGTTTGGATGGGTTGGGTCTTGGTGTTATAGCAAGTGCCTAGTCCGGCTGCTCCTGGGACCAAGACACATCTCCAAGTTGAAACAAATTATCTTTCTCTGTATTTTCGTAAAACAGCTGTATTGAGATATCGCTCACATGCCGTGTAAGCCACCCATTTAAAGTGTACAAATCAATGGCTTGTAGTAGAGTCACAGAGTTGGGCAACCATCACCACAACAGTGGAACATTTTCATCACCTCAGAATGAAACCCTGGACCCATTAGCAGTCACTCCCCCTTCCCCCATCGCCACAGCCCTAGACAACCACTCCTCTACTTTTTCTCTCTCTCGATCTGTCTATTTTGGACCTCTTATATACACAGAATAGTACAATGTGTGTTCTTTTGTGATAGCTCCTTTAATATGTCATGTTTTCAAGGTTCATCCTTGATTGTAGTGTATCGGTAATTCTTTCTGTTTTGTGCCAAATGATTTTCCGTTGCATAGATATACTGTATTTTATTGATCCATTCATCGGTTGAGGGACATTGGAGTTGTCTCCACCTTTTGGCTATTATAATAATGATGCTATGAACATTCACGTACAAGCTTTCATGTTTTCATGTCTGTTGGGTACACACCTAGAGTGGAACTGCTGGGTCATATGAAAACTCTCTAAATTTTGAAGAATTGCTAGACTATTTTCCATCTTTATTCCTGCCAACAATGTATGAGGATCCCAGTTTCTACCTATCCTTGACAAGACGTCTTAATATCTATATTTTTAATTTACAACCATCCTAGTGGATGGGAAATGATACTTATTGATTGTGGTTTTGATTGCATTTTCTTCCTGGATAATGGTGTTGAACGTTTTTCATGTCTTTATTGGCCATTTGTATATCTTCTTTGGAGAAATATCTGCTCAGCTCCTTTCCCCATTTTTAAATTGGGTTATTAGTTTCTTTATTATTGAGTTGTAAGCATTCACTCTATCTTCTATTTGCAAGTAGCTTGTTATATATATGGTGAGCTGGTATTGTGTCCCATTCAGCAGGCTGTCTTCTCACTTTCTTGATACTGCCTTTTGATACACACAAATTTTTAATTTTGACGAAGTCCAATTTGTTTATTTTTTATTCATGTGTTTTTGATGTCCTATCTAAGAAATCATCACCTAACTCAAGGTCAAAAGTTATATTCCTAGGGCCGGCCCAGTGGCGCAAGCGGTTAAGTGCCCGTGCTCTGCTGCGGCAGCCCAGGGTTCGCTGGTTCGGATCCCGGGCGGGCACCGACGCACCGCTTGTTAAGCCATGCTGTGGCGGCGTCCCACATAAAGTAGAGGAAGATAATGGATGTTAGCCCAGGGCCAGTCTTCCTTAGCAAAAAAGAGGAGGATTGGCATTGGGTGTTAGCTCAGGGCTGGTCCTCCTCACAAAAAAAAATAAATAAAATAAAAGTTTTATTCCTGTTATGAGAGGTTCGGGGATTCGATCGGAGATGTAAAAGACACTTTCCACTCCAAACAAATGGACTGAAGGTATATTTTATTATATAGAGGATAGTAAAGGTGACAGTCTGCAAACAGATCAAATAGGTCAAATATTAAGAGGGAAAAAACATCAGCTCGATTGGAAAGGGAAAACACCCACATCGGCTGAAGAGAAATGACACAAATCAACCGGAAAGAGAAACACCAGGTTGACCGAAAAGAGAACACATCAAATCAATTACTTCATATCAAATCAATTACTTCATATCAAATCAATTACTTCATATCAAATCAGTTACTCACAACATCCACGCCCCACTGCCGGGAGAGCCCTGTCAATCGACGCGGCTGTGCAAGGATCACACGTCCTGGGCAAGGTGTCCCTTCCACAGGTGGAACTCTCACCAGGTCTCAGCTTCCTGCAGTTTATATAAGCAGTTACAGAGTTTACAGAGCAAGCATCTAGTGTTCCCATGCCCAAAACAGTTATCAGTGGCATACGTGCACTGTGCCCCTTGGCTAACGTCCCAGCCCAGTGGTTGTGTACGTGCATTGTTTTCTTTGGTTATCATCTTAGCCCGGCACAGATGGCCAGTCCATCCCGTGCTACCACGCTCCAAGAGCCTTGAACTCTTACAACTTGCAACTCCCTCCATGGGAGAAAGGCCAGTTCCCACCACACAGAAAGCAGCTTTGTATTTCTTTGTGTGCTGGTGGCTATAGGTCAATGGAGTGGCCAAACATGGCTGTACTCATGTCAAGACAATTCCCATGTGTTTTCTTGTAAGAGTTGTATAGTTTTGCCTCATATTTAGCTGTTGGATCTATTTTGAGTTCATTTTTGTAAGTACTGTAAGCAAGGAGTCCAACTTCTTTGCGTGTGAAAATCCAGTTGTTTCAATAACATTTGTGGACAACATTGTTCTTTCCCCATTGAATTGTCTTTTCACTCATCAAAAATCAATTGACTGTAAATATGTAGGTTGATTTCTGGACTCTCAATTCTATTCCATTGGTCTGTATGTCTATTTTTTATGACAGCACCACACTGTATTCATTATGGTAGCTTTGTAATAATTTTTGAAATTGGGAAGTGTGAATACTCCATCTTTGAACTTCTTTCTCAAGATTGTTTTGGCTCTTGTGGCTCCCTTGCATTTCCATATGAATTTTAGCCTTGGCTTGTCAGTTTCTGCAAAAACAGGCAGCTGGGAGTTTGCTTGGAATTCCACTGAATCTCTAGTTCTATTTGTGGAGTATTGCCACCTTAATAGTATCAAGTCTTCGGATACATGAAGATGAAATGTCTTTCCATTTATTTTGGTCTTCATTAATTGCTTCCAATAATGTTTTGTATCTTTCATTGTACAACTCTTGTACTTCTTATGATAAATTTATTTCTAATTATTTCATTGTTTTGGATGCTATTGTAAATTAACATATCTTCTTACTTTTATTGTCAGATTTTCCTTTGCTAGTATATAGAAATAAAATTGATATTTTAAAACTTGACATATGATATTATATTAGTTTCAGGCATATAACATAATGATTCTATATATGTATATATTACCAAAGATCAACACAATAAGTCTGGTTAACATCCATCACCTCACATAGTTACAGATATTTTTCTTGTTATCAGGACTTTTAAAATCTGTTCTCTTAGCATCTAACAGATGTACAATACACTATTGCTAACTATAGTCACCATGTTTTTTGTTACATTTCCAGGACTCATTTATTTTCTAAGTGGAAGTTTATACCTTTTGACCCCTTCATTCATTTGCCCAACCCCCACCCCCTGCCTCTGGCGACCACCAAGCTGTTCCCTGTATCTGTTAGCTCAGTTTTTGCTTTTTTTTTTAATTTTAGATTCGCCATTTAAGTGAGATCATATGGTATTTGTCTTTCTCTGTCTGACTTATTTCACTTAGCATAATGTCCGTTTATGTTGTTGCAAGTGGCAGGATTTCTTTCCTTTTTATGGCTGAATAAGATTCCGTTATATATATATATACTTACACCACATTTCTTTACCGGTTCATCCATCAAAGGACACTTAGGTTGCTTACCGTGTCTTCACTATTGTAAATAAATGCTGCAATGAACAGTGGGGTGCAGATATCTTTTTGTGTTAGTGTTTTTATTTCCTTTGGATAAATATTCATAAGTGGAATTGCTGGATCATATGGTAGTTCTATTTTTAATTTTTTGAGGAATCTGCATATTCTTTCTCATAGTGGCTGCACCAATTTATATTCCTATACAATGGATTTTTTAAATTAATCTTGTATCCAGCAGCTTTGCTAATCTCATTTCTTAGTTCCAATAGTTTTTCCATGTATTCTCTGTGATTTCCTCTATATGTGGTCACATCATTTGAGAATTGAGATAATTTTACTTCATCTCCTCCAATCTAGATACCTTTTACTTCATTTTCTTGCCTAATTGACCTGGCTAAAACTTCCAGCAAAATGTAGCATAGAATTGGCAAGAGTGGCCAATGCTCATCTTGTTCTTGACCTCAGGGGTGGCGTTTCCAGTCTTTCCCCACTGACTATGACGTCGGTGAGCTGTGGACTGTTCACAGATGCCCTGGACGAGGCTCAAGATATTCCCTTCTGTTTCTAGTTTCTTGAGTGTTTCTATCACGAAATGGTGTTGGATTTTGTCATATGGTTTTTCTGCACCTAGTGGATATTAGCTTTTGCAGCAGCTTTTAAACCATGAAATCATCTTCCCTCCCCTCTTCCTCCATCTTTCTCCCTCACACAAACACACAGAACCTCTCTGGAGGCAAACCAGAACCCACATATTAAATACTTGCTGAAAGCCAGTCGAATGACTAGTCTAGACCTCTTGATCCCGTCATCCCTGCCCTGGCTGCTGTGTAACTGGGGGGTGGGCCCACTCCAAACAGGTGACGACAGATATTCACATACTCATGGTGATTCCGAGGATGGTGGCTCCCTCTGGATTGCGTTCTCCGTCGTGTTCTCTTCTCTTTACTGACTGTAGAGTGAAAATATTTAGCATGAAGGGAGAGGATTGTGCAGGAAAGAGCATATATCAAGTGTGTGTGCTGAAAGGTAACAATAAATAGGCAAAAAACTTGACTTCTTCAAGAAATGTGTTAAAGGAAATATGACATATTCTCTACAGACCTTCCTGGCATGGAAGCCCACATTCTGAAAATATGGTGTCTGGTTAATTTTCTGAGGCCTCGTGTATCACTTTTCTCTTGCAGGAGTCTGGGTGCTGACCCTGTTGTCGGCCGGCCTCACGAGGGTGAGATTTCTGTTCCACATTTTGCCCGGTTTCAAGTAAGAGGCCTTTGGGGTCATTTGCATGTCCTCAGCAGGAAAGCGTCAGCCACGCTTTCTCAGAATTACCAGGCAGTGCCGGCAGAGCCCGACATGCAGTACGAGGTCTGGATTGGACAGACACTTCGTCTGCAAACTTCCTATGGCACTGAGTTTCCGAAGCCCTTAAAGAACAGTGATTCTAAAGTGGAAAAAGGAAGGACAAAGGCATTTCAGCATTGTGTTTGTCAGAGTTCTCCAGAAAACAACCAACAGGATACATATGCACGTGCACACATACACACACACACACACACACACACACACAGATGTGTGTATATGTATGTGTAGAGAGATAGAGACTGATTCTAATATATTGGCTCATGTGCTCATGAGGGCTGGCAAGTCCAAAATCTGTAGACCAGGCTTGCAGACTAGAAAGTCAGGCAGGTGTCTAGATGCTGGAGTCTCGAGGCAGATTTTCTTCTTTGGGAAACCTCAGTGTTTGCTCTGAAGGCCCTCAGCTGATGAGGCCCACCCAAATTATTGACAGTAATCTCTTTTTCTTGAGGTCAACTAATTGTACGTGTTAACCACATCTACAGAATGCCTTCACAGCAAGACACGATTAAATATCCAGTTTGATTAAACAGCTGCATACTATGGCCTGGTCGGGTTGACACACAAGACTAACCATCAGAGCCCACGCTCCCTCAACTTGGCGCCCACTCACATCTCCTTTAGCCGCATTTAATCTCCAAATAAGGACAGGAAGAAAGTCATTCTTCCCTCTAACATGGTACCCCTCTCCTGTGGACAACTCAAAACACAAATACTCTCCCCAAGGAGGATGCAAAGTTCTTGGGTGATGTGCACTCCTTTCCTTGATATCCTATGACTTAAATACTATCATGTGACGTTAACTGTTATTGATACATCTAGTTACATATGATGTTCTGTGATAAGAAGATAAGGAACAGAAGAAAAAAATTTATTTGATACATGCACACTGTCTACAGTCTGGGAAGGCTTCCTGGAAGGCTTCTTGGATCCTTGGGCTGGGGCTTCTCTGGAGGGCAGCGGGGCGTTTTCTGTTTTTGGAAAGGCACGTGGAAAGGCAGTCATGTTGCTGAACATTTGTCCTCTCGAAGCACCAGAGTCCGCTCTAAAACAAGCTTCAGAGCTAGTGCCAGCTCCACCACCAGCTCCACAGCTAGCACCGCCTTCAGTGTCAGACATCACACCAGCTCTAGTACCAAATCTGAAGTTCGAGCCATTTCTTGCCCATGTCCAAGAGCTAGATGTAGTACCAGCCACAGAGCTAGTGCCAACTCCAGAAAACGGTCAAAAGCTGGGGCCAGGTCCAACACCAGCTCCAGCAGCAGCTCAAGAGCTTGAGTGTTCTCTGGAGCCAGCTCTAGCTAGAATCCTGACTCAGAGCCATTTTCAGGACCAGCTTCAACACCCAAGCCACTGCACGAACCAGTTCTATTACAAGCTCCAGAACTAGAGCCAGTGATAGGTCTATAGCCAGAGCTAGCCCCAACACCAGCTCTACCAACAGCTCTAGCACCAGAGTTGGGGCCAGCTCCATAGCTAGAGCTAACCTCAGCTCCCACAGTTGCACAAACTCCTGAGATAGAGCAAGCTCCACCTTCAGCTCCAGTGCTAGTTGCAGGTCAGGGCCGGGGTTCTCTCATGAGCTAGAGCTGGCTTGAACACTAGCTGTAGCATCAACGCTGGAGATAGAGGCAGCTCTATCACCAACTCCTGTGCCAGTCCCAGTGATGGTTCTAGTGCTCACTTTAGAGTGAGAACCAGGTTGAAGCTAGTTTACAGTCAGTGCCAGGTTCCAAGGAAGAGCGAGCTCCAGCATCAGCTCTAACACTGGCTCCAGAGTTAGAGCCATTTCTGGCACCAGCTCGAGAGCTAGAGTCAGCACCAAGTTCAGAGGCAGAGCCTGCTCCAGCAACAGATCTAGTACCAGCTGCAGAGCTAGATCTCCCACAAGTGCTGGAGCAAGAGCTGGCTTGGGTACCAGTAGCAGACTTAGAGTCAATGCCAGCTCAAGAGAAAGAACCAGCTCTGGCAACAGCTCTAGCACCAACATCAGAACTAGATCATGCTGTGCTACCAGCTCTACCACCGATTTCAGAGATGGAGGCATCTCTATCACCAACCCCCCAGCCGGAGCCTGTGCTGCTCTAGTACCAGAATCTGCCCCAACACCAATTCCAGAGGTGGAGCCGGTGCCAGAGCTACAAACCAATCCACCACCAGTTTTAGCACCAGCTACAGAGCTAGAGCTAGGACTGGTTATACAACTAGAGCCACAAGAACCAGGTCTAGAATGAGAACCACAGTTAGAGCCACTTACAGCAATAACTCTACACCAGCTCCAGTGCAAGAGTTGGAGCCAGCTCAAGAGCTTTATCAAACTGCAGAAGCAGGTCTAGATTATCTCTGGAGGTAGTTCCAGCTCCAGTGCCTTCCCCAGAGCTAGAGATACTGGCGGCTATAGAGATAGCGCAACTCTAACACAGGCTCTCGCATGAGCTGCTGAGATTGAACCAGCTCCAGCTTCAGCTCCAGTTCTAGAATCAGAGCCATGTTTTGAGCTAAAGCAAGCTCCAGCACCAGCTCTAGCACCAGCGAGAGGACTAGCCCATGACATCACCACGATGGGTGGGGCCAGGTGTTGGGCTGAGGGGTGGGACATTTTCTGCCAGAGAGCTCACTCCCAAGTACCGTGATCACATCCACTGCCAGCTCCTCGTCCTCCCTCACTCCATGAGGTCCCAGCCCCGGGGTCTCTGTGGCCCTGCTTTCCCAAAGAAGGCTCAAAGCTGACAAAGAGCCCTCTGGTGTTGGAAACTGGGGCCAGTTCATTAAAAAGAGTATACATTTTGACCCAGAAACTCCACGTCATGGATTCTGTCCTAAACAGAGATTTGTGGTTGCAGGTGTTCCCTTCAGCACGATTCAGAGAGTGAAAAACTGGAAATGGCCCCTGGTCCAAGCAGGGGGTCTTCATAAATTCTGATGCCAGGACAGAGAAAATACCAAGTGGAATAGGATTGCCTGGCGGTGGCCATGCCTGGACAAATCAGGCTCTAGAAGAGCACACACCCTGGAATGCTCCGTTCCTGACACCCACAAGCGCACACACACATACGCACGCATGTGCACACACGTGCACACACTGTACAGACTTTCTGTGGGATGAAGTCCTGGGATCAGCACCGCCAACACAGGCGTGCCCCTGGGGGCTGTGATGGGTCCTGCAGGCTGGTCTCCAGAGAGGAGTGTCCTTTCACACTTGTCTCTAGGAGTCTGCTGGGGCCTCTGCTTCCTCACATTGTCACCAGGGCTGGTTGTCACCACACTGGAACCCTGCCCATCTGATGGGGCCCAGTGCCCTCTCCACAGTGTCTCCATGTGCGCGTGTCCCCCTCGTGGAGCTCGAGCGTCTCTGACACATGCTGCCCCTGTGTATCACCTCTCATTGGCGTTGAGTGTGTTTGCTCTTTATCTCTTTTTAAAATACTGAATTTCAAGCATTTTTTGGAAGCGAGGGATGTGTAGCCTTTCCCTGGCCTTGGGTTATGAGGAATGCTTTCCGGTTTGTGGTTTGCCTTTCCAGCTTTTTACCCTTGTCTTGTTTTTGTTTTGGCCACAGGCGTTTCATGCCTGGCTTCTGGCTCTGGTGTCCCACTTAGAACAGCAGTCTGTACCCCAAGATTATGCACATATTTACCGAAAGGGCTTTATTTGATACATCAAATCTAGAATCCACCTGGGATTTTCCTATCAAATTAGAGAAATTCTATTTCAAATAAAAACAGAAAAGGAAAACCTATCAGGCCCTGTGAAAATAAGAAGGCAGACACAAATGGCCAGTTATGGCATGATTCCACTTATAGGAAACATCCAGAATAGATTTAACAAAAAACAGTGACAGAAAACAGATTAGAGCGGGCCAGGGCCTGAGGAATAAACGGGGAGTGAGTGCTTTTAGAACAGGATTTCCTTTTGGAGTGTGAAATTGTCTGAGCCCAGATAGCGGTGATGGATGCACAGCAATGTGAATGTCCTTAATGCTCATAAAGTGTACAATTTAAAATGAGAAAACATAAATTTTAAAAAATCGAAACATTTAATTTAAATAATTATTAAGAACTAAACAATAAAGAAAAATCAAAAAGAGCAACTAAGAAGGAAACAAACACATTAATGAGGGTAGGGAAGGAAATTTCTGGTGAGGGAGCAGTTTGAATGGGTGGTACAGGAGCTGCTGATGAGAGACATTGCAGAGCCAGCTCTCCCAGGCCAGATGGTTTGGCTTCAGGTGCCTCTTGGTCTCCTGCAGGACCCTCTTCAGGGGATGTGTCTCCCTGCTTGCATGGTGGGGCCTCAGTTGCCTCCTGGTCTTCTGCCGGAGCCCGTGCATGGGATGGTTCTCCCTGCACGGTGGCTGGAGCCTCAGCTGCCTCCTGGTCTCCTGCTGGAGCCTGTGCAGGGGATGGCTCTCCCTGCACGGTGGCTGGGGCCTCAGCTGCCTCCTGGTCTCCTGCTGGAGCCTGTGCAGGGGATGGCTCTCCCTGCACGGACGCTGGGGCCGCAGCTGCCTCCTGGTTTCCTGCAGGAGTTGGTGGTAATGATAGTTGTCCGGGATGGATGATGGGTACTGAGGTAGCTCTGAGGCTTGTCCAACAGTCAGTGCAGACGTTCTCCCCACAGCTGCTGATGCAGTCTTGTGTCACAGCTGCTCACCCCTGGGGGTGAGGGATTGGATGTCCCCTTCTACCAGCTCCTCGCTGATCTCCTGTATGGAGCTCTGCAACGGCAGTGACCGGCAGCCGACCCAGAGGCATCCGAGCCCTGCCAGCTGCCCAGCTGTCCTTGTGCTGCTTCTGTCCTCGGGACCTAATTCTCCCAGATCAGGCACATACCTGTGTCTCCACAGAATTCCACCCCGGATGAAAGACATACACCTCAGGCAGAAGGGTGCCACTCTAGCACTCCACATCCCACCCAGCCGGCCTTGACCTGGGCTGTGAACATGACCCACCAGGGTCATGTTAGAAGCCCACCAGGCTTCTAACACCTCAGCGACCTGCTCCTGCTCACGGTGGTCCACCCTCATGAAACCGCCCTTCCACACACACACATGGGGAGGGGATGTAGGGCTGCCCAGATGGGACCACAGTGCTGGTCTGGTCTGGATTGGCCTTCCCTAGGACTCCCTGTGTTACCTTTCTGTCCCTCCGGTTAAACGGCCACAATTGTCTGCCATGAGAAAGGAACCAGCATCTGCATTGCGGGTGGTCTTTGGGAGCTTTCCTGGGGCTCTGGCCCCTGACCATCGAGAAGAAGCAACTAAACACGTTGCTCCTCCTAGACAAGTGCTAGACAAGTGAGCTGGCTTGGGGGCTGTCTCTAGGATGTGGGTGCCTAGTTACCAGGGTTCCGAGTACTCTTGGGCTCCATGAGGGTACTTCCTGGGGTCACCTTACCTAAGCTCCCTCCTTACACAAGACCTCCCTAAGGGCCCCCGGGGCTGCTGACTGCTCACTCTCCATCTCCACACCACGTCCAGACCCAGTCACACCAACAGAGTCCACCCCACAGCCTCTGGGGATGTCTGAACGCAAGCAGGGCCCCAGCTTTGAGGACACAGTGTTGAATGCAGTCCCGCTCCTGCTTCTTGCCAGTGATGTCACCCTGGACAACCACGTGCCTCTCAGGGCCTCCCCAGTGTCCTCATCTGTGCAGTGGGGGTCATTCTAACATCTACTCCCTCGGGATGTCATCAGGTGCGATATAAGATATTTTATGTTTTCAAGTATATGTGGAAACCATTCTGGTTGGAACCTGATTTGGCCTGAAATTTATTTGAAGCAAAGAAACCTGACTCATGGCTTGTCAGACATGCATTGTCTGTGTACTTTAATCATTACCCTAAAGTAAAGAATGTACTCTTTGAAGATAAAAAAGCATTCCTCCCTTTCTTTGATGCCAGCACCCTTTCAAGATAAGACTGAATGCCTCATTTCCTCCAGCGCCGAGGCCATGGTGACTTGCTATGTGCTCATCAATAGCAAAATATCTCCTTGAATGCTTGAGAGAATGTGCACCTGTCATGCTTGATGTGTGTCTCTGTCTTTGGAAACGGGATGTAACTCTGCTGAAAACCACTCTTCTTCACAGTGCTTTCTTCCCTTGCAAAGATGTGCTCCGGGCTAGAGTCCTCAAATGAAATTGGGCTCAAATAAAACTTTGTGCTACAGAACGATTATTGATTATTTGCGGCACCTTTTCCTGGCAACCACGAAGGGACTTCTGAGACACCCACCTGAGACCAGGTGGAGCCTACTTTCAACCAACACTGGTACCACAGGGGACCGTTGAGCTCCACTAGCCCTCCTCCCCCCCGGGTTCACTGCACTCTTCAGGTGGTCTGGGGAGTGATCCCGAAATCTGGACCTCCTTATTTAAGTTGACAGTCCTGACTTGTTATTCCAGCTGTTTTGGGTCTGAAGACTTCAACATCTTAAGGGTGTGTTGGTACTCTTCCTAGGTAAGAGGAACCTGGGGGGGACATTTCCTAGGTGAGGGGAGCCAACAGGGAGACATTTCCTAGGTAAGGGGAACCAAGGGGGAAGTTTGGAGTGAACTGGGTTAGCTGACCTCTTTAATTTGGCTTTCAATTGAAAAAGAGACATGTTGATAAAGTCTGAACAAACTGACAGCAAAATGAGAGACTGAATTTGTTTTGTTCTGAAGAAAAGGGGCACTTGCTCTTTCCAGCCACAAGTTGTTCTCAGGTGACTGAGAACCTGGTGTAAGTGTCTGAGGACAATCTCCATGACAAGCGGCAGTCCCATAGGGAACTCAGTCACCATCATTCACTTTAAATAATTAATGTCTTGTCGAGGGGCCCGCACACAAGGATTGTTCATCCAGTGCTCTGCACCCCTACGGTAGTTGTAGACTGCCCACAGGAGAAGCTAAGACACGTGAGAGAGTGTTCATCACCTTTTAGGAAGTGACACTCACAAGCAGCACAGTTTTGACCAGCTACACTGTCCTTAGAAATTGTTCAGACTTGATATTAAAATGAAACTAAAAGAAAATGAGAAACCACACTTTCAAAGCCAACAATGCCAGATGGGCACCCACCCACTGGAACTCTGGCTGGCTCTGTGTACAATATGTATGGAGCCTTTACTTGCAAGTACTTAACCAAATGGGGATAGCTGTAATTGGCTGAATCTTTGGATCAGGATAACCTGGGATAATTTAAAATTACACTGGCCACCTTTGGGGATCCTTTGAGCTTCCAAAACTTGTCTTTTTGTGCACTAGATTTGACAACCGTGGAACAGACAGATTAAATGCAATCTTTAATCTCTAAAGAGTTAAGCATGCCACCTTCCAGCACACCTGCTCGAAAACTAAAGGTTGCAGAAGTTGTAAATATTTAAAACAACAGCAAAATCTTGCTACGCTTGTATTGTGTCCTGAGAGCTTGGCTTAGTAACCATCAGGTTGGGCGCCCCAAAATATGGTCAGACAGAATTGCGGGTTGCACCCAATTTGCAGTCAGGTATGGTTGGACAGAAATATGGGTTGAACTCCATTTGTGGCTAGGGTCCTACCAAAATGCCACCAGCTTCAAGGGTGTTACATTGGCCATTAGAAGGAATGATCTAATTAGATAAGATTGCTTAAGATGTGCACTTAAAAGCAAAGCCTTCAAAATTCCAAAAGAGCCCTACTGAAAGTTTGGTTGCAAAAAGCTAATAAAAAATTAAGCTATAAAAGGTACCTAAAAGTCTATTAAATTATTGCTTTACAGACACCCCCATAATCGACATTCAAAGAGGGGCCCAGTATGAGCCTCTCTCAGAGTTAATGAGATCATAAGAGATTTTCTGGGAAACTTAACGTTATTCCCTTAAACAGTCAATGGGAAACTTAAATTAAAAATTAATAGAGTTAATACTGCCAAAAACACAGTTTGGATCCAACTATTCTTTTTTAAATTAGTGAGTTTTGTATTGTACCCGATTCATAGGAAACATTTAACGAAAACCATTTAAGGTCTCTGCTTGTGTCTGTCTGTGTATCTATGTATGTCTATGTGTACGTGTTATATATATGTGATATTTTTCTACCTCTGGATGATGTAATTTCTAAAAGAGCTCCATTAGCAGGCTTAAAGTAAGCATTTATATAAATTGTTTCTAAATGTAATGGAAACTAACCCAAATGTTTTTCAAGTTAACATGATATCATCTTTAGTAAATGAAAGCTTATTTAAGTTTGTTGGTTTGATGAAAATAAGCATGTTTTCAGTATTCTAAAAATTATATAAAATTCCTAAAAATCTGATATGTCTTGGTATAATTCTAGTCGTTATCTTAAAATGTGGCTTATAAAATAACCAAATTTCCTTGTAATTACATTATCATGTTAAGTCTTTTGTCATTGCCAGATCGTCACTATTTTACTCCAGTGGTTTTACAAATACATTTCATCTTCAGAGAAATTCGCAACAAGGCCTCTGACACATCCAACATTTGACACACATGGACAGAAAGCTTCTACAGTACGTTGGTTGTGTGATTTATCCTTTTTTGCTGTGAAAAGTCAGTGTTGGCAGGCTCCAGGCTCCTGTCACTTCAGCAAGTGTGTGAGGACACCCTGAATGCAGTGACCACGGGCCACTGTGACGTGTCACCTGGCCGTTCTGTCTTCTTACACTCAGACTCTGTCATTCCACCTATATTGGGGAAGAAGCGAGGCCAGTGCAGAGCCCGAGTGGCAGGCACAGCCTGAGAAGGTGGAGGGACTCTTGTCACACGGTGGCCACCACTGTCTCCCTCAGTGGACGGTCGTTGCCAGGGGCCTGGGTCTCTGTCTTCCATCCCCTGAGGCCCCGCCGGACGTGCAGGCTGCCACTCCATGATGACTTCTGGAGAAGGGGCTCTTGCTAGCACACAGACCCTGACATGAGTGAATAAAAGACACTTGGCCTGCCGTTCTCGTCAGGTCCGCCCCTGACTCACTCAGGAGAGTCCTGTCCTGACCACGTTTGTTTCTTGAATATGTGGTTGGCTCACATTTTCAGGAGGTCAGGAAACACCTACTGTGCACTCACTGTGTTCATGTGACAGTCAGACGCTGAGAACCACGCTGCAGGAAGAGTGCTCTGACTTGGCACAGCAGGTGACAGTCTCGTTGAGCACCTGGCACAGGGTAGACACTCAGGCTGCATTTCTGAAGATCCACACTGTTCTCTCGCAGATTACGCTCAAGTCCCAGCACCTCCTGACCAGCAGCAGAGTTACTCACACCTTCTGAGGGTCATTCTCTCCGCAGGGGCTGCATGGGAGCTGCTCAGGTGCCTCGGCCTACCGTGCAGCCTGACGTTCCCACAGACCACTTCAGATGGCCTTGGCGGCCTCAGCACTGGGGTGGATCTGTGTGGCAGCCATTGTCCTGGGGCCTGTCCTGCCCCATGGTTGAGCCCCAGGAATGTATCCCCTCCCCAAAGGATCCCACACTTGCCTTTCTCTCTCCCAGGGTGCATTACCCAGCTACCCTCAGACGCTCATGCTGTGGCGACCAAGAAACCCAGCCTTTCTTCCACACAAACCTTGATATTTCACACGGAGCAGCCCAGATTCAGCTTGAGCTGGAGACAGTGCTTGGAGTCCCTCTCGCTGTGCTTTTCTCAGGGGCCACACTGAGGGCATGCTGAGCAGTCAAGTTTAAAAGGAATAATCCAGAGATTGTGGTCACCTTCTCAAACCAGGAGTCCATTGCCTTGCTAGGGAGGCAAACAGGTGGGATGTAGCTGGTGGGGGAGCTGCCCATGAGGAGCAGAGAGACTTGGTCTTGCTGTCGCTCTGGTAGGGTGGTGCCAGCTGAATTGCCAGAGAAGAGAACAGGAATCTGTGCCCATCAGAAAAATGCCATGTGTGCATCTACCCTCAGAGATGGAAAGTGAACAGGCTCAGGCTTGTGACCCGAAGCTGTTCCTCAGGTGCAGTCATCCACCTTCATTACAGCGAGAGACCACTGAAGATGAAGCAAAGGCCTGATAAAGTCCCTGTTCCTGACCGACTGTACGCCAGGAGCTGCCAGGTGCTGGGGATGCGGTGGTGAGAAGCATGCATTCATTCCAGCTGGCGCATCTCGGGGCTGGCTGCCTCTCATGAGTCTGGCCTCAAACTAGGAAATCAAGATGAGGCCGCCTGCCCCCAGAGCAGCCGAAGGAGGCCGTGTTCATGAGGGGATTCCTTTGGGCAGATTCAACCCCTCCCCCTGATCTTCTCAACCTTGCCTGTATGATAGAATCATCTGGGAGGTTACTGATTGATTGTTTTGATGTACCGTATTCAACATTTGGTGGACATTTGGCTGGTTCCACATTTTGGCTATTATGAATAATGCGAGAACTTCATGTATGAGTTTTACTTGGCCCAGCATTTTATTTTTTGGATCATTCGCATACAAGTGTCTGTGTGAACGTGATCTCAGTGTTCTCGAGTGTATACATAAGGAGTGGGATCACTGGTGCCTTCATTTAATTTTTTAAGTTTGGACACTTTTACCACGTAATTCATGACATGCTCAGTGACCCTGAGTCCAAGACACCGAGTATTGATTTCCCTGAAGACACCTCGGGCTATTACCTACAGGCTCCTCAGAGGCTCTGCCTGCTTCTCCGAGGTTCTCCCTGGACATCAGGACCCTCCCGGTGCCCCATGCTCATCAGGGTGGGAGATGGGCCTGGGTCTCGCTGACGCTGCACAGCTTCCCGCTGGATCAGCTCAGGTCCAGAGCTCCTGGAAAAACAGCTCAAATGAGATGCTCCCCCATCAACCTTTGCGAGGTGGGAGCTCCGGATTCTTGCCTCCGTCCTCTTCCTCCTTCTCTGTGCTGCCTCCACCATGTTGATAGGGACTTCCTGTAACCCTCAAGATTGTCAGAATAACTCACATTCTTTCTTGGCCATCCTTCACGCCCAGCATCCATTCCTGTTGCTTTTTCTACCACATCGATATTTTTAAAACATTGACATGTGAGTCACATGATGTAAGACCATTTTAAAGTGTACAATTCAGTGGTTTTAGCGTATTGTCTATGTGGTGCAACCACCCCCACGATCCCATCCCACGCATTCCCTTTGGAGAGCTCGTTTTCACCATCATGAGCCCCCTGCCACCTCAGAGGAACGTCACATGATAAAACCAGGGGGACCATGTGACCACAGAAGCTGCTCTTTCCTCCTGTGGCTGAGTTCTTTATGTTACCTTTTGAAAGAGGGTGGGGGAGGTTTTAAACCGATATTTCATCGAAGAGAAACTGAATCAGATTCTTGGGGGTGGAGTCCTGGCATGGGTAACCCCCCCCAGGGATCTGAATGTGAGCTGCAGTCAGAACCTGCCAAGAACCAGCCAGAGCTGCTCCAGGAGCAATTATACCCTGGTTGAGCGTGGGGCAAATTCATGATTCTGAGGGTTGGCTGGATATCTGCTGGTCCCCTGCATGCGCCACTGCCCCCACCACCCCAAATCTGCACAAAGAAGACACTTGAACCACCAGGGACCCCTCCTGAGAACTGAGGCCAGGACCCTGGCAGTCCCCCTTTCCTCCTCCTATCAGCCCTCTTCATAACCCAGATCACCACTCAGATGCTAAGTTTGGTCCCCTGCGTGGAAGTCCTCAGTGGCTCCCCATGGCCTGTAGGAGGGTGAGGCCCCTGGCGGACCCGAGCACCCACCTTGCATTTCAGCCTCATCCCCTACCTGCCCCATCCACTCCTGCCTCCCCCTCCGCACTCCTCCATTCCAGCCAAGGTTCCCTCTGGCCCTCTATGACTTTGCTCCTCCCTCTGCTGGGTCCCCATCTTACCAAGTTCAACCCTAACGTCCTGGCTTCTTGGTCTGCCCCCTGCTGCTGGACAGTGGTCATTCCCTCCCCCTGGGCACAGCACACCCTTGTGGTCTAGCCTGGCCCTGCACTCCCTGGAATAGATCCTTTCCCTGTCTTCTCACCTCCTAGAGAGACTCAGGTGCAGGGGCCACAGCAGGTTCCTCGGGGTCCCCAGCACCTGGCACAAGGTCCAGCACCACCTGAGTGACAGTGACTGTGAATGAGCGGCGGGAAAGGGAGGTTGGGCTCTGGAGGCCTTTGTAACTTTTGAGATTTTGGGGGACATCAAGAGTCCCCGTGGATGTCCTAGCTCCAATGGGGTCTCTGAAGGAATGAGGGGGACATAGTCTGAAGACCCCAGAAAGGAAAGCATTCACAGCATCCAGAACTTTCTTGGACTCAGGGTGGTGAGAAAGCTTCAGAGCCATTGTCACTCCCTTCAATCACCAGGTCTGCTTTTCCTGTGGGCAGGGGTAAGGCGGGTGAGGATGGAGGTTGGTGGGGTTCAGTGCAGGCTCAGGTCTTCAGCGCTGCCCTGCTCACACCAGCCTTCCATGGAAAATGTCAGAGAGGGGCAGTGAAGGGTGTCCAAGGTCCAAGACCTCTGTCCTGCCTGGGCATCCCAAGTGCCTGCCTGCTAAAAGGGCAGGAACCAAATGCCAGAGCCCTGTGTTAGGGACGCTGGGCATGGAGCCCTCCCTCGTGCCCCTAGGGTATCTTGTCGGGAGGCATCAGCTCCTGGGCTTCTAGCACCAAGGACCTTCCTGGGGGTGTGACATCCACAGCAGGGCTCCAGGCTTGTGCCAGAAGCCCTGTGGCCCGGGATCCAGCCCCTGATCCTCCCCCTGCCACCAGCAAGGCCCTGTCCTGCTCCGCAAGCCCCCTAACCCCCAGGGCCACCTCTGCCAGAGGTTTAGGAGGAATGGTGGGCACAGTAGACAGTCTCCAAGATGGCAGCAGTGACCTTGGCCTCTTGGTTTCACACCCTTGTGTGTTCTCCTCCTGTGTCAAATCAGAGCAGGGCTGTATGGTGACAGAGTATGGTGGAGGCAGAGGGGTGTGAATTCTGAGGTTCGGGGCCATAAAACCATTTTGGCTCCTGTACTGGCCCTTGAATCCCTTGCCCTGTGGGAATCCGGGCACCGTATTGTGAGGACACTCAAGCAGCCCCATGGGGAGACCCACGTGGAGAGGAAGAGGCTCCCTGCCAACAGCTGAGCCCAACTTGCCAGCCCTGTGAATAAACCACCTGGGAAGTAGATCCTGCAGTCCCAGCCAGGACTTCAGATGATCGCAGCATCCTGAGGGACCCTGAGCCAGCTGCTCAAACTGCTCCTGAATTCCTAACCCACAGAAACGGTGACACGTAAACAATCAATTTAATCCATTGCATTTGGGGCAACTTGTTACCCTGCATCAGGTAACTAATACAGCCCCTCTCGCTCTGGGGATGTGCCCTCTCTCAGATGCTGGGTGTGGATGGGAAGGTTGTTCTGCCTTCCTCCAAGCCCCTGGCCATGTTCCTTGACCATGAAATGGAGAAGGAAAGAGATGAGATGTGGCCCTGGAGCAGCACAAAATCAGACGCCCTCAGCCAACATGATATTTTTCTCCGTTTTAATTAATACTTTACAAAGTACAAAATACATTGTCTTTTTGGAGAAACAGTTGGTATTTTTTCTCTCCATCACATAGTACATGAATCTTGAGGGTTTCATGTTTCTTCAAGAAAGAAAGAAAGCGTGAGGTTCCCCACCAGGGTGTAAGGTTGCCCAGTTCTCCCCTCTCCAGACCTTGGGACAGATGTAAGTGCCACTGCTACTGCTGGAGACCTAGGGAAGGCCAGGTGAGGGCTAGACCCCCGAAGATGAGGTCCTGGGCAGGGTAAGGCTCCGCAGAATCCCAGTATACCCCCAACATCCCCTCACCCCATCTCAGGGTAACAGAAATGATCTTGGCATAGAGCAGGATCTTTTGTTTGTTACCGTCTGACCCCAGTTTTGGAGCCAACCCTGCTCAGTTCTTCCCTGGACCATTTTCTGAATAGCTAAACTGAGGCAGGGGACAGGGACATTCACTGGGCTTGGCCTGTGACTTGGGACATGAATTTGGCCTATTTTTCAAACCCACTTCCCACCCCTTCTCCAACTTGCTGGACCCTCTTCAGGGATGAGCCCCAGTAGGCGAGGGGGCACCAGCACCCAAAACCTCTCCCTGTGAACAGTATCCTCAGGACTGGATGCTTCTGAAGAGCCGGCTCAGCAGGTCTTGCCCCTTTGGGCTGCATGGACTGCCAGGCCTCGCGCTGCACAGCAGAGCCCCTGCTGGGGACACCTCTGGCCCCTCCACAGAGCAGATTTACACAGTCAAGTGGGCTGAGGCAGTCCTGCATGCAAGGCCTGCCACACCACCATCAACTCCACATGTGGCCCCCTGGTAAGAATGCTACCGAGGCCTCAAAATACGGGATGAGTCAGTCCCTCAGCTAGGATTTGGGCTCTGCACACGTGTGCTCACACAGACACTAATGTGGATGACACGGCACATGTTCACACCTAACATGTGTGTGTTAACACACGTGTGGCTGTCCACAGAACACTGTCCTGACCCGAGGGCAGGGGCCACCTGCACTCCTGGCTCTCTCAGCCTCCCACCTTCTTGAAGCAAGAACCACAAACTCCCTCATCACCAGGCTGCCCACAGACGCCAGGGGCCGGGCCGCAGGCTCCTACCTCCACTCCAGCCACTCCTGGTGCCGCCTGCCTCAAGGCCAGAGGCTGCCTCAGCCACCAGCTCCTGCCTTTACCTTCCCAAGAGAGCAGGCGTCATAAGAGGGGTGGACATCAAAGCTGAAGGTATGGAAAGGGAATGAGAGACAGTTAAGCTTGTCCTTTTGCTGCCTCTAATTTGAAAATGAAAGAAAGAAAAGAACCAGATGAGCTCTGAGAGGTAGGAAGAGGTCTCTCCTTCAGCGGGGCTCCACTCCCCTCAGGACAGCCCCGCCACTCTTCCCAAGCCTGCCCTCTGCTGGGCTGACCATGGTCCACCACCCTGGTTTCTCCCCTCCCAGGAGGCCTCTGTGAATGGAGGGCTGCTGCCCCTCCCTCAGCACAGTATCCAGGAACCTGAAAGGCCAAAGCTCATGTCTTTCCATTGCTGGGAGACTCCATCATCCTCCCCCAGGTTCCACTCACGAAGCCACACCTACTTCATTTCTCCATGTAGGTGACAGCAGTGACTGGCTGCTCCCTGCCCTGGCATACAGTAGGCACAGATATATTGGGGGTATTTTCTTCCTACCCCTGCCCAGTGTCCACTCAGAGAGTGGCATCAGAAATTCCTCAGTCACAGGGCTGTAGTGGTCTGCTCTCATGTGGGTTCTCCGCAAGGCTCCTCTCTTTGCTGGGGCTGGCAAGGGCCCTAGTTGTCCCCACCTCCAGATCCAGAGGCTCAGATAGGCGGCCCAGGGTGGTCGTGGGACTCCTAAAGTTCTTCCAGGGAAATGCTGCCAGGTGGGTGAGCCGGTTCATCTTTGATTATCAGGCAAATGGTGCCCTGGCTTGGGGTGGGATCCTGGCCCTTCCTATCTCCCCAGAGCCTTCTCTTCTGACCTCCATGGCCTCCTCTGTCCTCTCAGAGGGGACAAGCCCCACAAGACCAGTCGTATTCTTCTGGACACTACACTGGTCCCCGAGGCAGTGTTGCCTGGTGTGGGAGACCACAGTGGGCAGCTCTGGGTCACCAGGCTCCCTCCTTCTCCTCAAGGGGCCTGTGCCCTGGAGTTGGTGGGAGGGGGAGAATGCTGGTTCTTGAGGGGCTCTGGACCCCCTGAATCTTGGGGAGGAGAGTTCTACATGCCTCTCCAGCTCAGATGTGTGCCCTGGGCTGAGGGCAGTGGCATGGGCAACACCTGCTTGGTGGCTTTGGAGACCCCCGTGGAGTAAGGAGGTGCAGAGGTGGCACTGCATGTCTCTAATGGATTAGCTTTGGGGGCTGAGGGAGAAAGGGGTTTCTTGGGAACCAGGGGAGGCCATGCTGACGGTTGAGCCAGAGCACATTTTTCTAATTGGGGGTGAGGGACAAGGGGTGGTCAGGGCTCCCTCATCCCTCACTCTCTCCTCCTTGAGCTCTCACCACTCTGGAATGTACAGGGATGGTGTAGGGATGGGCGAGGCGTGAGTGTTTTGCAGAGGGTCTGAGCTTTCCTCACAGGGAGAAGCACAGAGGCAAAGACACACCCGGGAGCCCAGGTGGGGGCTCCAGTCACTGACCCACCCTGCCTCTCGGCAGCCTGGCCCAGGAACACCATTGTCGTCCCGTGCACGTGTCTGTCCAGCCAGGGCCCAGAGATGCTCAACACCAACAGGACACACTCCTCAGGCCTCCCTGAGCCATTGGCTGCCCTCACTGCCTTTGCCTTCAGCCAGTAGGAAACGTGGCCATGGGCCCTTCCACTGGGGAGTGAGGGCAAAGGTCATGCAAGATGGCGGTGCCCAGGAGAGCTGAGGCATGAAGCAGAGAATGGCACTGGCAGCCCTGGCATTTTGCTGATGTGGGATTTCCACCCCTGCGCAGATGGCTGAGCTTGCCAGATGTAAGTCCCCTTGTCAGCCCAGCAGAGTGAAGGAGAACAGCCTCAGATCACTGATGGTCCAGCTCAGGGCTACCCCAGGTGTCCTGCACCAAGCACAGAGCAGAAGGGACTGGGGACCTCCCTAACCACCACCCAGATGAGAAATCTCCGGGAAAACCTTGGCCCTGAGTCCCAGAAATCCCTGGTCCCATGAATGGCCCAGAGTAGAGTTCACAGGGCTGTGGGGAGGACAGGATAGGGGCTCAAGGTGGGCGCTGGTATTTTAGATGAGTGGGAAGGCATGAATTTTACCACATTTTATCCTTAGGAGTGTTGGGGGAGCAGGTGCAGTCGTGTCTCCATATCTGCCCTCCCTGCGTTGATTCTACTCACCTTGACAACTACCGCTGCACTGCCTGCTCCACATGCACTGATCTCATTCAACGGCACAGAATCCCCACCCTGGGAGCAGCATTGTCCCCATGTCATATGGGGAATTGGAGGTGCAAAAAGTGTCACCAATGCCCTCCTTCAGCTAGCAAGTACACCTGGTGTGGAACTGACGGTCAGGAAAAGTGTTCCTGGAGTTTCTACCTGCTGAGCTTGGCCGGGTTCTCACACTGCCCTGGGCGGCACCGTGTCTCCCGGGTTTTGGGAAATGTGTGGAGGCTCTTTGGGCTGTGCCAGCGAACGGGGGAGACCACTGTCATTTAAGGAGGCAGAACATGCCACAGACTGAAGAATTGTCGCCACCCCCAACCCACACCCAGGGTGCCCAGGTAAGAACCCCTGGGAAAACTGGGGAAGGACATTCTAGCTCTGACCTCGCTTAGCCACTGGGGATAAAGAAGGTGATCCTAATCAGCACAGGTGGCTGGTCCCTGAAGGCATGGGCACTCTGCACTTGGAGCATATTAACAAAGACTTTGAAACACTTAGAGCCCCAGAGTGCTCTGGTCCTTTCACCTTCTGTAAGGAAGGATCCCCTTGGCCTTGGAGCTGGGTTGAAGGCCACAGGGTCAGGGGCCTTGTGTGACCTTGAGGGAGACTCTTGTCAAGGGCAGCCCTGGGAAGCTTCCTTGAGCCCCACTGACCCCACTGTGCTCCTTAGCATCTCTCAGACATAGCCCCGCCCCGTGTCAACCCTTGGTTAATTTGCTGGGACTCCCTCCCAGGCCCCTGCTCTTCTTTGCCCTAGCCCCTGTCCAGCCTCCCACCACCACTCTCCAACTGAGCTACCAACCCTCCTCGGTCCTGCCCACCTGTGACCAAGATCACAAACTAGGTCCTGCTGGTCAGTCAGAGGCCACCACTCAGCTGGGCTTCACCCTGATGGGGGCCACCTGCAGCAGGAGCTCTGCAGCCACACTGGTGGGGCCTGGTGGACACCTGAAAGGCTCTGGGGAAGGAGAACCTGGGCCAAGCAGGGTCAGGGCTGCCTGCACTGCCCACTGTTCTCCCTCCAGCCCTCCTGGGGCCAGGAGGGATAGGGGTGCACAATCTCATCTCTCCACCTTTTGTTGTGACTCACAATTGCTGCTGGTTTTCTCCTGGTGAAGTGAATGTGCTTTTAAAAAATGTGAGAAATTGAGAAAGGTGTAAAGAAGAAATTAATAATCGCTGCTAATCCCTGCCCGTGTAACCGAGCAAAGGCTCCTTCTGCTTGCTGCAACCTTGAAGCCAATCAATCACAAGATGAGTCGGTGGTGAGGAAAGGGATTTACTCGATTAGCTAGCAAAATCGGAAGATGATGGACTCATGTCCCAGAGACCATCTTAAACAAGCACATAATCTGAGGCAGTTCTGTAGGGACTAGTGGGCTGTGAAGGGGGCTCAGGAACATTGACCATCTGGCATCGGAGACTGGAGACATCACACCAGGTCTTTCAGTTGTCATCGATGATGGATGCCGGCATAGACGATCTTCCTGAGGAGGTCGTCATGTTCCTAAGAAACTCAAAAGAATAAAGTAATCATCGATCACTCTTGGGATGTACGTGTGTCAGCCAGGATTATTTCCCAGACCTGTTTATCTGCTAGGCTAAGTGCAAGGTAAAACACACAGAGCTTGAGTGAGCTAGTCAGACGTTACTCTAAGTTACAACACGGCTTCCCTCGAGTCAACTTGCTCTAGGCCAGTATCACCCACGGGTAACATTTGGCAAATTTTCTCCTAGGCCCTGCTGCATTTGTGCTTTCACTTCTTGTTTTCCTCATTCACATTAATTCGTAAGCATTTTCTGAAGTCAGCACAAATATTTTCCAGCTGTATTGAGGTACGATTAACAAAGAAAAGTTGTATATATTGAAGGTGTACAATGTGATGATTTCATGTATGTGCACATTGTGAAATGAATACCACAATCAAGCTAATGAAGAGTTCCGTCACCTCCTGTAATAACTCCCCCTTCTTTTAATGCTAAGAACTCTTAAGATCAATTCTCTTGTGTATACAATGCATTATTATTAACTCTGGTCACCTCGTTCTATATTAGATCTTGAAAACATCCTCATGTTATAACTGAAAGTTTGTACCCTTTGACCAACATCTCTCATTCCCCTCGCACCCACCAACCTCCATCCCTTGTAGGCACATTCCACTCTCTGTTTCCACGAGTTTGACGTTTTTAGATTCCACGTGTAAATGAGATCATGTAGTGATTGTCTTTCAGTGTCTGGCTTATTATGCTTAGCATAATGTCCTCCAGGTTCAACTGTGTTGTCAGAAAAGGCAGGATTTCTCTCATATTGAAAGCTGGATAATATTTAATTGTAGACACATGTAATGTTTCTTAATCCAATCATCCATCAACAGACACTTAAGTTGTGTCCATATCTTGGCTATTGTTGTCACCAACTAACTGCCCCGAGTAATTCAAAGGCAATTTCGAAAGCACTTAACTGTTTCTTTTTTGTTGTTTTGGTGAGGAAATTAGCCCTGACCTAGCATCTGTTGCCAATCTTCCTCTTTATGCTGAGGAAGATTTGCCTTGAGCTAACATCTGTGCCCATCTTCCTCCGTTTGATATGCGGGACGCCTGTCATGGCATGGCTTGGTGAGCGGTGCATAGGTCGGCACCAGGGATCCGAACCTGCGAACCACAGGCTGTTGAAGCGGTGCGCCCAAACCCAACCACTACGCCACCAGGCCGGGCCCTTAACTCTTTCTCAAAGTTGTTTCTCTGTTACGTTAAGAGACGCAATCACCAACCACCCTGAACCAGTCCAAACTGCACTGCAAAAGCAACGCCTGCACAGATGGGCCAAGAAGTCTCCAAAGTTACTTTTGCTTCATTTTAATGTTAAGATCTCCACCCCAGGAGGAGCTTAAGCCTTATTAGCATAACATGAAAGGTAGGGAAAAGCACGTTTTCAAACTACGCCTGGGCTGGCTTATACCCACCTCTATACGTGAGGACGAAACTTTCCTTTTGAATATTTATTCCCTACCAAAAATAAAAGGCACTTGTTTTCCCTTGCTGAGAGAGCCACAGCTTTGGAAGTGATTCCCTATGGTCCCCTTATTTGCGGCAAATGAATTGTACTTTGTGTGAGAACAACTTCTAGTAAAGGCTTTGATTTCAACTCACCAAATAGGGAACTCATTTTGGTTCGGTAACATTGTGACAAGTGCTGCAGTGAATATGGGAGGGCAGATATCACTTGAAGATACTGATTTCATTTCCTTTGGAACTATACCCCGTAGTGGGATTGCTGCATCATATGAGAGTTCCATTTGTAATCTTTTGAGAAAACTCTGATCTTTAATCTTTGAGAAAACACTGTTTTCCATACCGGCTGTACCAACAAAAATCAATTCCAGGTGGATTTTAAATCTAAACGGGGGTTTCTACAACAACTTCTCTAGTAAGTACCTTAGAAAAACAGTTTCAAGATCTTGGGGCAGCCAAAGATTTCGCAGAACACAAAGAACAGTAAACATAAGGAACCAAAAGATAAACAGGAAATTATTAAAAATGAGAACTGTCAGTGAAAAGAAACTTTTAAGAGAGGAAAAAGGGCAGGCACAAAGGGGATAAACACTTGCCATGTATTTATCTGACACAAGACTCTCATATAGGATATTTGACTAACTGGCATAAATTTATAAAAATATTACAGACAATCCACGAGAATAAAAGGGGAGATTTCACTAGGCACTTCAAAAAAAAGATAACCAAATGGGAACAATGAAATGGAAAAGGGCTCCACGTAATTACTCAGGAGGAAAATGCAAATTAAAACCACAATGAACTACCACTACACATACACCACCACGGTTAAAATCAAACCTCTGACGGCACCAAGGGTTGGTGGAGATGCGGAGAAACTGGAACTTTTATACACAGCTGGGAGTGCAAACTGTTTAATCCGCTTTGATACTGTTTGATAGTATCTCCTAAAGGTGGACGTACACATACTCCATGACCCAACAATTCCACGCTTAGGTATATACCCAACACAGATATGTTCATATGTTCACCAAAAGATGTACAAGATGTCCAGAGCAGCATTTTTTGGCATATCATCAAATTGTAGACAACCCATTCTGCATCAGTAGTGGAATGGATAAATAAAATGGGTTATATGTTTTATAGTGGAATACTATACAGAAATAAAAATTAACTACAACCACATTCAAGAATATTGATGAATCTTACAAGCAAAATGAAAGAAGCCAGACACCAAAGAAGACACTCTGTATGACTCCATTTAAATAAAGTTCAAAGACAAGAAATACAAATTCAGAAGTTAGAATATTGGTTCCCCTTGGGAGAGAGAGGGAAGTGACCTGGGAGGGGCGCATAAGAGGGCCGTTGGAGGGCTAGTCATGTTCTATTTTTTGTGGGTACTGGTTAGCGGTTTTGTTCCCTTTGGATAATTCACGGATCAATGCAAGTATGATTTCTGTACTTGCTGGTATGTATGCTATGCTCCAACTTGCAAATCCAGTCTCATGATTATAAACTTTTTTACTGATTAGTCCCAAAGCACACGTGTTAGTGCGAGACTCCAGACTTATGGGTCTACATTCATATCCTGGATGTAACCTCTTCCTACCTCAGAGACCCTGGCCATGAGATTAACTCTCTGGGCTTCAGTTTCTTCATTTGTAAAATGGGTGACTTTTGGAACCTCTCTCTTACTCGGTGAGATAATTAACTCCTTGCTGGCACAGGGCAAGAACTCCATAACTAATGGCTCTTGTAGTTGTTCTTGCCATCCTTAACTCTTTGGGCTGGGGAGCTGGTGAGCGATGGCCTGTGGTGGAGGGTGGTGCAGGATGGGGATCCAGTCAAGACACATGCTCCAGGTGAGGGTGAGGGGACAGAGCAGAGCTGATGCTGAGGTGCAGGAGGAAGGGCCAAAGGCCTGGGGCTCCTCCTTCCTTCCCCATCTCGGTTCCTGCCCCTCTATAAATACAGGAGGTTAACTAATCGGGTGATCTCTAGCTGGTTAGTCCTTCCAGCGTGGACATTGGAGAGTCGGAAGGGTGATGGAAATGCCATGAAAAGCCAAAATCAAATTTCCCAGTTTGATCCACACTCAAACCCAAGGAAACAGACCTGGGAGTTAGGGGAGGTGGATATAGTGGTGGGATTATGGGTCTTGTCTATACTCTTCATTGTACTTTTTTCTATTTGGGACAGGAGCCACCTGAAACAAGGAGCCACCTGGGTGGCTGAGGGCCCAGGGGTGCTCCCCTTATCTGAAGACACCACATGAAAGGGGGTCCCTTGGCCCGGGAGAGCAGAGACTTGCCCTCTGTGGATGGGATGGTGTGGAACTCCCTGGGCTCAGGGGTTGCTCTGTCCACCCTGCTACAGCCCCTCCATGAGGGACATCCCTGCATTTGACGTCTTGCAGGGGGTCCACACCAAGAGGAGGGGGTTCAGGCTGTCAGTGCCCGGCCTCCAGGAGCCAGTGACCTTACACTCTCTTCCCCCTCACCTGAATCAGCCCCCAGCCTCCACTCCTGAGTGGAGTCCCATCTTCCCAGCTTGGCCCATTAGAACCTGAAGCCCTCTGAGATGTTCATCTTGGAGAGGGGACAGTCTCTTGGTGTGGCCCTTGTCCCTTCCAGGGTGTCTTCCCCTCCCTGCCGCCTGGGCCTGGCCTCTCCCTGGGGGAGTCTGAGTCTCAGAAGCTGCACCTCAGCCCTCTCCCAGCTGGCAACATGTGTGCACACCATGCCCACAACCTGCTCCACCGAACCGTGCACACTGCAGTGTCCACAATCCATGCACTGAGCCTTGTTAGCGGTAAAGGTTTGTCCTGCACAGGGAAGCAGGGGTGGATGGTGAGGAGAGAAGGGACATGTGAAATGCACCTAGAGCGGGGAGGAGTGAGGTGACCTAGGGACACTGGGAGGGGTGTGGGCAGCACCGTGGGACCTTGTGGTCTGCCGTCATGATGTGACGGTGGGACCAGCCCTGGCTCTGCACCAGCCTCTGCCCCTCTCACAGCTGGGGCAGGTGCAGAGAAGGTGCAGAGCTGGGTCCCAGGGTGGATTTCACCTGGCCAGGACCATGGAAGGAACAGGACAGAGCTGCAGGACAGGAGCGTGGGGCTGTCCTGGAACTCAGTGTGTGCAGAGGAAGGAAGGACGTGACGTAGGGGAAGGAAAGCGAACGTGGAACAAGGTTGGCAGACGGAGACCCAGTGGGCTGAGGACTCATCAGGGGAGGGAACCTCCAGTGGGTGGTCTGGAGAGACACTGGTGGGTACTAGCTAGAATGGGCTGGCCATAAATGGGGGTGTCGGTCATGGTGGAGATGGTTAAATGCTCAGAGTGATGCCAAGGCAGTGGGTGGTGGGAGTTGAGTGAAGGTGGGCGGAGGACAGGGCCTGAGGGTCCAGGATGTCAGAAAGATCATCTGGGTGGATGCAGGGTGACAAAAGGGGTCGATTCACAGTGGTGGTGGAGAGACAGACAGTGCGGCCTTACACCCACACCTTGAAGTGCACACACAGGTGAACACACAGACACACACTCCCCATCAGTGCACAGGGTGCAGTTTGGCCCATAGGCTCAGTGCAGCTGCTAGATGTGCTGGCCCAGGTAGGTATCCCACTCTGTGTGGCCACACCACTGCTTTTAAGGCCCCTCCTGCCCTGTGGAGACCCCCACTGAAGAGCTTCATCATCTGCATGTCCTGGTTATTCATCTTGTCTTGGAAGTAAGCAATGCCATGGTCCCTCTCCAGGATGAACTAGGTGTTGATGATGGGTCTCCACCCTGGAAGCAATATGGGTTAGGGCCATTTGGACTTGTTGGGGTTCATGCAGTTGGGGAGGGTCTTAATGCCTGAAGGCGGGAGAACAGAGTGGGGGAGGCCCCAGTGCAGGGAGCTGCGAGGTCAGGAGGGATGCAAGCTCAGATCCCCAGCAGTACAGAGTAGACGTGTCTGGTGGCTGGCAGGGATGCTGTCCACCCCAGGTCTCTCTGCTGGCCTCAGATCACTGCCATCAGCCAAGGCTTCCTGAGGCTTGTTTGGACAAGTATTCCCATATGTTGCAGGGAGCTTAGGAGCAGCTGACCTGAACCCCAAACTTCTTTACTGGGTCTCTGGATGGAATAAGAGAAGATGATGGAACTGTATCAGCATGGTGTCATGTCCCCTGAGGGTGATGACTCTGTGAGGTAGAGGAAGCACAGGTGTCCTGTCCCTGGGGATGGGGCCAGTTTCAGTGAGAAAGGCTCACAGGTGGAGGGGTGCCCAGCAGAGTGTGTCTGGGCTCTGGGAAACTGGAGAAAGTCGGTTCGTGGATATGGTGTGGAAAGAACACGAGCTGCGTGTGGGGACCAGCCGGAATAACTGATGGCTCTGAGCAGTAGAGGGAAAACTGTCTCCCGAGGTGATGATCTGAGGTTTTCAAGGGACAGGCGAGGGGGGCTCTATCACATGAGTCCTCATCCAAATTCACAGTCTAGGTGGTCACCTGGCACATTCCTGCAGAAATGCTGCCCCCTGGAAGCCCAGGCCCTCCATGCAGCTGAGCCAGTGGCCACTTACAGGTTTTGAATTTCGAGGTGATGATTCCACAAAGGGCACTTTAAGTACTTTCAATCCACTGGGCTTCCTGGACAACAGAAGCCACCTTGGAGCCCTGTTCTGGTGATGGAAGTATCCCAAGGTCTCCAGGGGGTGAGCCCCGACTGTTGAAACCAAAAGGCACCCTCCTCATTCTTCACTCAACGCCCATCCCGCCTCCCCCAACCCAGGGAAGCGCCACTAGCCTATCCATTCGGCCCAGCCCCTGCCTGGCCTGGGGTTCTGAACCATCTTTACTCAAACAAAATTAAAGGATAGGGTCAATCCTGTAGCCCCTTCCATCACCTCTCATCAGCCTCCACTACCATTATCTTCTGAGCTCACGGACCCCCATGACCTCCCCCACCAATGTCCCCAGGAAGTACCAATGTGGCCACATAGAATGAACGGTCAGGAGATTGTCCAATGAATCTTGCAAACTCCTCCTCCCCCAATCTCAGCCAGAAACACACTCCTTGGTGAAGTCCTCGCATCTCAAGCATGATGAGGCTGCGGGCTGCAGGTGGCAGGACTGTCATTCCTCTTGGGACAAGCTTGTCCATCTGCTGCTCAAGGAGACGGTGAAGGTTGGGCTGAAGACTCCATCTGATTTCTCTTTGTGTCTCCAGAGACCAGGATGTTATAAAACAACACCCAGCAAGTGTGGTGGGCGGAGAGAATGATCTACGGAACATTCAACCTCCTGACTAATTCCTCTTGTCCCTGAAGGATGGGAATTTTGGCCTCTCATTAACAGATTTCAGAATTGCCCCCTCAAGCCTATTCTAAGGACTTATAAAGCTCATCTTGCTGACAGCGCCCAACAGGATCCTGAAGAGGCTGTCAGCCTACTGTGGGGAATATCCCGCCCATCGCCCCCGCCCATCCCACTTACAGTGCTGAGCCGACAGGTGAGCCTACCTGGGCCGCACCGGCTATAGCAGGATGACAGTGGTACTGTCTTCCCCTTGCCCATTTGCCCACCTGTCCTGTAGACAAGAGACCTCTGTTCCTTGTCTCAACAGAAGCCAGTCCGAAGCTTATATTCCAGGCTCAGAGATCACCAATAACTATCAATCTATCGAATTTCTAGCTCACATGAGAAGTACAAAGACTCCCCTTCCTCAAGCACCCGCAGCACAGGGCTTTTGCAAGATGTGAATGAGGTAAGGTGGGTAAAGCATTTTTCAGAGAACCACCCCAGAATTAGTTCTCAGTACACAATGGTGACTCACGGTTACGTTCGTTACCATCACCACCATCTTTATTGTGTTGAGTCTGCTAGAAAAACCAGCACATTAATAATGTAGAGGATGTTGGATCAACTTGGCAGGCTGCGGCCTGGCTCCAGAGCACAGGTGGGGGGTGAGGTCTGTTTCCAGGACCCCAGGCTCAGGATTGGGGAGCTTGGAAGTAGGAGGGGAGGGAAGAACACCCACATGATGAGCATCTTGAAAACCAAATGACCTTGAAGTTCATTGTGAAGCTGAAGGGCAGCAGGGCTGATACCACTTTTCCTCGAGGTTACTGGTCTAGCCCAGGGCTTTCTATACCATTTTCCTCAAAGCTGGAATAAAAGGATGTCTGTAATAAGAGCTTTAGGGAGAAAAATGCAAAAAGCTGATAGAACTGAGCCCAGATGTCTCTCAAATGACTAACATCGGAGCAGATGTGCATAGCTCAAGGAATATGGACTGTGAAGTTGGATGAAATAGAGAAAGAGAGATCAAATGGTTGAGGGAGCTGTGGGAGACAAACAGCCATGTGTCCCCACACTTGGGTTCACCCTCCCATCTGATCAGCATAGGAAGCTTACACTAATAGGAAACGTCCTGTAAGATTTCCATAGGAGCTGCCATGGCCCTAAGATCCTGAAGAGGAGGGGCAGTTAATGGGCCCTTTAAGAGGAGAACTCCAAAAGAAATTGGATCCCTCTCAGAACTGAACATGCCCCCAATCCAGATCAAGGAAGGTGTGAGCAAGCAAGAGGAGAGGATGGAGCAAGTGTGCATGGAGCTCACAGTGATGGTCAAGTGGATCTAGACCCCATTACCTTAGAGGTGTCCATGTGTGCTTTAGTAATCCTGGCCTCATAGGTATCCATCGATCCATCTATCCATCCATCCATCATGCATCCACCCATGATCCATCCATCCACCATTCATTCATCCATTCATCTATCCCTCATTCATCCATCCAACGGTAAACCACACATCCACCCACCCCTCCATCCACCCATTCACCCATCCACTCACTATCCTTGCATCAACTACCCTTTCATCCAACCATTCATCATCCATCCATCCAGCATCCATCCGACCATTCATTTAATTGAGGAACATGGGATGAAAATTATAATGATTATGTGTCCAGACCTTCCTTTGTCCTGACAGGGTTGAAGGCCTCAGGTCCTCTAACCATTACTATTGCCAAACCGTTTCCCCTGAAATCAAGTACAGTTTCATTCTGATGATGAGCACACATTGCATGATATTCCCCAGGTTTTGGGTGTGACCAACCACCAGGATCTGGTTTCCCAGCACCAGCTCCCACCTCACTCCTGGGTCTGCTGGGAATCACTTTCCTTGAGAGGCTAAGGACAACTCTCAGAACTGAATGAGACCAGTCTTTTCAGGGGTAGGGGAGAGGGAGGACCTAGACATGGGCATTTAAGAAGGAAAAGGCAAAGAGAGGGGAACTTGGGTCCTCAGGCCCGGGTGGACAAGACTGAGGCCGGCATGTTGACCAGCTCCGAGAGAGGGACAGTGGGCATAGGGAGGCAAATTGGCAGACAGGGGGCAGGAACCTTGTACTGTACAGTTGGGGATGCCTGGAGCCCAGGCCTGAGTGTCAGGGATGTCCAGGTCACATAAGTACCAACAAGAGGCACAGAGGGCTCACAAAGAGGTGAGGCTGTGACGGTCCCTGTGGGAGGGTGGTGACTAGGGACTGGGTGGCACTTAGATATTTGCAGACCTCAAATATTGTTCCAACAGCACCATGGATTTTTGAAGTTGACAACACGTTTTGTAACAATGTGTTTGATTTTTAATGGCAACCCCAGCGCAGTAGTCTTGCAAAATATAAACACATAATAGGGACAACAGTCCTCACATTTATAGATGGGCTTATAATATGTAAAGTTTCTTCCAAAACATGACTTTAGCCTCTGAGGAAACTATGTCTTGGAAAAGCTACCTGACTTGCCTATAACTTCACCAGGAGTAAGGGGTTAGCAGGGACCCATTGTGGATGGAAATCTGTCCAAGGCCTCACTGAGTTCCCCTCTCCCATGCTGGGCAGGAAGATGTCCCGCTCTGCCTGGGAGACACCATCAAAGACACAAGAGAGCAAATTCTGGCCCAAGTCCACCTGGGGTTCTGAACAACAGGACTGAGACCCTAACCCAGTGCAGGTGGCTGACCTGGGACACACACGTGCCCACTGCCCAGCCCTCCCAGAGACTCTCAAATGACCTCCACAGGGTGGGTAGGAATAAACTGGGTCCCTCAGCTCACAGCACGAAGAGCAGACTCAGTCCAGCAGTCACAAGGGACAGCTGCAGGGCTGGGTGGGGGACCCTACACCTCCTCCCTGCTCACCTGTCTGGCCCTGGGCTGACCTGGAGACAGGATCCTGCCCCTCCCTCATCTTCATAAAGGCCCCTCATTTTGACTTGTAGGTGGTGATTAAATCATTTTTGGGGGGGATCCTGTGAATTTATGTTCTTAATTTTGCATAATTAGCCATCATTACTCTTGGGTTTGATTTCTTCTGAGAAAGCTTATCTGGAAGGGAGAATGTTATCAGAATGGGAAGCAGTACACCTCTGCATTAAGAGCTAGCAAGATAAAGCAATGGCTTCCTCGTATGTACCCCCTACTCCCATGGTGTTTGCTGCCCTAGCCCCAGGGATCCTGGACCAGCCCTGGTCACTCCAAGCTCCCCTGAGAGAGCTGGTCCTAGTCCAGGCTCCAGCTCCAGCCTTGGAGCTGATGTCGCCACCCCGCCCTTTCCTACCAGACCTCTTGAACTACAAGCAAAGTGTCCAGCCTGCTCTAAATGCCCCCACCAGGATGCCCATGGCTCCCATTGCAGCCCCCTCACCCCTTGCAGGCTGAATTGATCTCCTTTCCCTCAAATGTACCCTGGCTCCTGTGTTCTGTACTCCCATCAGTGCCCCCAGTGACCCTGGGAGACCACATTGACCTTCATGTCTGCTACCCATACCACCAGGTCTGCTGGCCCCACACACGCCCCTAATCCACCTCCTCCCTCTATTACTGCTGCTCTTCCCCCGTTCCAGACTTGTGAGTACTGGGGTGACTGCACTGACTGACACACCCTGAGTGGTCTCTGCTTTCCCTGCCCCTCGTTCCTACTCCATTCTGCTCCCAGAAATTTCTACCAAATGCAAATGGCATCATCTTGCTCCTGTGCATGTGTGGGTGCATTTGTGTGTTTGTGTGCATGTGGGTATGCCTGTGTACACATGTCTCTCTGTGCATATGTTTCTTTCTATTTGTATGCAGCATGTGTACACGTGCATATATGTCTTTTGTGCCCACACATATCCATGTGTATGTGCGTAGACGCATGTGTGCATGTGTGTTTTTTGTGTGCATATGCAGAGTTGTGTATGTGTCTCTGTGTGTGCATATTGTGCTGCATATGTGTCTGTGTGTGAGTGCATGTGTATGTGTGTGTGCCAGTGCATGGCAGGGGGAAGGCTCCAGAACATTCCCACTGCTACCAAGTTCTTGCTCCAAGGGGTGGGTGAATCCAACTTTACCAGGCCCCATAACCTTCTGTGAACCCTCTAGCCCCAACCATGCTGCACCCCTGCTGGGGTGCATCACGCATATGGGAACCACAAAGCTCAGGGCTCTCTTTTTTGAGACTTCTTCCAGCTGCTCCTGAGGAGGGTCAGCCACCCTGTTGTGTTCCCCTTTCATGGCTCCTCACACACCAATGACTCCATCAATGGCTGCTGTAGGCAGGAAGGTATATTTGCATTCTGTGTTCACTGCCCCACCCAGAGGCCCTTGGAATTGTTCATGTCAGAGAGACGGATCCTCACTGATTCTCTAACAACACTACATGCAATGCCCTTCCCATCCAGTCAAGGGCCAGAACCTCTGAATATGTTAGGTTTCAAGGCAAAGAGACATGAAAGTGCTCATGGATTAAGGGGCTGGTCAGCTCACCTTGAGATGGGAGACATCCTCGATTGTCCAGGTGGGCCCGGAGTAATCATATTTCTTACAAGTGGAAGAGGGAGTCAGGAAGGTCAGAGGAGAGAAGACGTGAGGACGGAGGCAGAGTCAGAGTGATGTGATGTGAGGAGGACTCTGCTGGACACTGCCGGCCTTGAAGTTGAAGGAAGAACCCAGGAGCTAAGGGATGCAGTGACCTCTAGAGGTTGGAAAACGTGAGAAAATGGATCCTCCCCAGAGCCTCCAGAGGGAACCTGCATGAATTAGAAAAACAACACTGGTCTGTTGAAATTGGTGATTTGAGCAGCACCACTTCAGCTGAGTCAAGAAGGCGTCCTGTTGTCCAGTAGACAAGGAGGCAGGGGTGGTCTGCACAGAAAAGGTACAGGAGGTGTGTCTATGTGAAGATACCTGGCCCAGCCCCTGCAGGACCACAGGCAGAAGTTGTTCTCCAGTCTTCAAGTGGGCGTTTCAATGGGTTGTGATTCAGCCTGAGGTGGAGAGCACTACCCCTGGGCATGAGATTGGCCTGTGTGAGTGTGTGTGTGTGTGTAAGTTTCTTAGGACTGTTGTAACAAATCACCACAATGTTGGTGGTTTAAAATAACAGAAACATTCTCTCACGGTTCTGAGACCAGGTGTCTGAAATCAAGGTGTTGTCAGGGAGCTGTGTTAACACAGCGCAGATCCCAATGAGTGATACCTGTGGCCTCAGCCCCATGTCTGAAGGCCTAGGGTCGCCTACTGACTGGGCTCTTCCTAGGGTGGGGCTGGGGTGTCCCATGGCCCCCTGCTTGCTGCACATTCTCCAGGCCGATTGTCCAGACATTTGTGAATTCTGTGAACTACAGGATCATCTCCTTGTAGTATATTTCTGCTTAAATTAGCTAGAGTTTCCTCTGGTATCTGTAGTCAATTACCCTCATTGGTCCAGATGCTCATAAAGAAAAAATTCACCCCTGTGACCCTTGCACTTTGAGATCGATGGCAAAACTAGCTTTCCAGTGTCCTTGGACTGGGTCTGCCAGACAGTAGGACAATGAAACGTACAGCTTGTGAAGGGAAATAGAAAACTCCTGGAAGGTGCATTGAGAGCCTACAAAACTTGTGTGATCCAAAGAATTGCGACAGGGACTCAGACAAGTCCATGAATGAGCATGTTCATTGCAGCATTATTCACAATAGCCAAAGGGTGGGAACAACCCAACTGTCCACCAACGGAAGAATGGATAACCAAAGTGGTCTCTCCATGCAATGGAATATCATTTAGCCATAAAGAGGAATGAAGTTCTGACACACACTTATAACATGGATGAACCTTGACAACATCATGCTAGGTATTTTCATATTGTAGGATTCCGTTTATAAGAAATGTCCCAAGTCAGCAAATCCATAGAGATAGGGAGTAGATTAGTGTTTGTCAGGGGGTGGGGAAGGGAGGGAGGAGTGAGAAGTGACCGCTAATAGGCATGAGGAAGCTTTATAGGATGATGAAAGTATTCTGGATTAAGACAGTGGATGGAGGAGGTGTGGCCGGGGGCTGTGCCTCTCAGAAGGGGCAGTGGAGGAGTTGAGTGGAGTTTCTGGACTTGATGTGGAGCCAAAGTGCAGTGATCAGTGACCTTAGCTGGCCTAGTGGCCTTTGCAACCCCCACCTATGGCTGGGACCTCTCAAGGCTGACCCCAGCAAGGTTAGGGTTGAGGTCAGCGAGCCCCCACAGGGCCAGCTTCTTGGCTGTGGGTCATTTCCTTCTGCTGAGTTGGATGGCAGGGCCTTTGAAGTGCTGGGCAGACTCAAACTGAGTTCCTCTGGGAGGAGACCAGCGTGACTCCTGCTCCAGATGGTTCTTCCCAACACTTTCGTAACTAGACTTCAGTGGGCAGGCAGCTCTTATGTGCAGACCAGTTGCTCCTAGGCATAGTGATCATGAGTGGACATGCACCGCCCTCTTGACCAGCGTGTGAGCAGAAGGAAGTCTGGCATCACCCACCCGGGGAACGACTGAGATGAGGGGGTCTCAGGGTGAGTAGCATTGAGAAGGGACAGCTGAGGGGAGGCAATGACAGTCAGATTGGCCCCAGGACCAGCTGCAGCAGGTCGGGGCTGTGGTTTGACCACTGACCTCCCTCTTCTGAGTGTCCCCTCAGGAGGGACATTTCCTGGACCCGGAGAATCTGCTCCCCAAAGGTGAGCAGGGGCATTTACCTGCACACATGACACGGCAGATGGGCTGTGTTGTCCTCACAGAGCACCGCTCAGAGCCTCTTCACAAGAGAGCTCGCCACTGAGCTGCAAGACCAGCAGCTAGCTGAAAGCCACCAGTGGCAGTGCCCCAGGATGGAGCACATGGGGAGATTTGGGGAGGAGGGCGCTGGGCTGGGCTTTCCAATCTGCAGGCTCCTCCAGGGGCAACCATGGCTCCCACCTCCCTGCTGGGCCAGTGAGGCTCCTGGTAGGGTCTCCTGCCTCTTTGGGCTTCCTTCTCCTTCATATCAGGCATCAGCCCCCACACCCCTCTTGCTCTCCTACACAGCTCAGCACCCACTTCCCAAAGGACCCAACTGAGTAAGAAACCAAAAAAAGGCGCCAGGGGTAGAAAGGGAGAAATAGAAATGTTGTGTCTGCAGGAAAGATGAACTCTACATGGTCAAACCCCTTGGGGTCCCAGTGTCTCCATGATGAGCTCTCTGGATGTCATGTGTGTGCCTGGAAAAAAGGCTTTGCTGTATTGCATGTGTAGGGAGTAACTTGTTCTTGCAGACATAGCGTGAATGTTCCAGTATGGGAATGAAGAGTGCGGCCAAATGGGGCGGCCACAGAGCCCTCGGCCCCAGCATTTCAAAAGGCAAGCATATGCTTTGGTTCATACTTTTTGAAGCTGAGGGCCAAGTTGTCGCTGCTAGAAAAAGTCCCACCCCAAAAATAGAGAGTATGGGCGTTGACACCAAGTAGGTCAAGAAAGGATCGGATGCCCATAGACAGCACGTGCTAGCAGTGTGTCCTGCCCAGCCAGCAGGCTCAGAGCCCCACATCTTGGCATCTGGGTCCTCAGCCACTGGCAGCAAGTCTGGTATTTCTCAGGCCTGGCACTCGATCAAGGCCCTGCAAAGATGAGACCTTCAGATATGGAAACCCGTGAACACAATTCCTACAGGGTTATTTTGTCATATTGTTTTAATAATGCGGCACGTTAGCACCAAAAGTCTGTCTTATTTAAGGACATTTGGGGACAAATATTGTAAAGACTCAATCCATTCCTGAGAACTCCACCCTCTACTTTTCCACGCCTCTTGAGTGATGCCTGCGATGGGTCTAAAGTATTCCTTAGCATCCTTTTCATCATTGCCCCTCTGGCACCTGCCACAGGCAGACACTCCATAGATGCAGGTGCACTGAATCCAGCCCAGCGTCTCGTCTGGGGTGGGGAAAGACAACAGCAATCAGAATAATAATAAGTGAGCATCGGCACATACTATGTCTCCCTGAGTCCCCCTATCCAGGAGGCACTGGGCCCATGGTCACATAGCTGGTCGGACCCATCTGACACCTAAGGCCCCAGCCTTGGCCCCTGCTCCCTGGGACTTCAGAGAGCCCAGAGCTGAATGGGAGTGAATGGGGTCACAGGAAGTGTGCTCTGGTGTTGCTCACACCGGCTAACCCAGCAATAGCTGTCATGCATCTCCAACATCCCCTCTCCTCTCAGGACTCCTTCACCGTCCATTTGGTCTCAGTTGTAAAGATGAAATGTGTCTAGTCAGGAGCAATGAATGACAGATGGAAGATGTTATTTTCCCCCCCAAAACATCCTCTGTTCTTTTGGAATCCCTGCAGTGCAACTTGGACCAGCAGGTTTGGGGAGCAGGTAAGCACCCTACTGGTTGCTGGTCTCCTCTTCCATCAGGCCGAGTGGAGGTGTTGGGGACAGGCTGGACAACACCTGGTGTGGGCTAGGGACTCTGACACCCACTGGGGCCTAGGAGCACCCTCCTTCACCGTGCATCCACACAGACCAAGGCAAGGAACTGCCCTTGAGGATGGTGTCCAAGTCTTCATGGCTGGTTTCTCCTAAATTTTAAATGGCTCCAGGGGCTCAAATCTTCCCCCGGTGGCCCTCCCATGCCAGGGTGCAGGGTTTTCCAGTCTGATGTCTACAGCCTGCAGGGCTGCGTTTGGGCTCTGGATGGTCACCTGGATCCCACAGCAGCAAGTAAATCTCAGAAGGAGGTGAGGAGCTGTAAGAACCAAGGCTTATTTTTGTTCTGACATGTTAATTTTGTAAACGTGTATGAGCTGTGCATTAGACACCAGCTTTTAGTCACTCTCATCTGATCTTTCCACGTTTTTCTCCCCTCCAGATAACTCTTGTGTTGTCAAGCTACCAGACCATAGTAGTGTGTTTCCTTCTTCCAGGAGAGATTCCTCTGCTGTGGGGTCCCACATTGCCTATGGGTTCAGAAGTCCAAAAGAGAGATTGTTTTTTGAGTGAGTTGTCAGTGTCTCTGCATTATGCCTCTGTCTTCCCTGGGTGAGGTTGAGCTGAGGCATGTGGAGCATCCCTGGGGCTCAAAGTTCACAGAGACTGGTACCCGACACCTGTCCCAAGGCTCTAAAGGCAGAGACTGGCCAACTCCCAGGTCCTCAGGGCCACAGCGAGCTGTGTGAGGCTGTGCATGCTTCCCAGGCACTAGGCGTGAATGCTGGGAGGAGGCCCAGGCTGAGCTGTCTTCAGGGGGACTCTGCCTATGATGAGAGTGGACCTCAGAGGCCAGGCCTGAAGGGCTGTCACAAGCTGTCAGCTCAGAGCACCATCACCTCTGTCCGGGGCTTGAGGACAGAGACCATCAGCTGGGGGGAGGTCTGAAGACCCACAAAAGCACTTCCTTAGAAATGGGGTAAGCATTTGGACCTCCACTGAGCCCAGTGGACACCCAAAAGAAGAGTCAAGAAGGATTTTGCTTCTCTCTAGCCTTTCCTCTGTGGCCTGTGTTGGCCCCACAGGCTCATTTGGAAACCTGGTACGCGTGGGTGAGGGACAAGTACAGCAGCTGCAGCAGCACTGGTCTTTCCTTCTGTCCTGCTCCCTGCCCAGCTCCTGCCTCTCTGGTAACAGGACTAATGGGGACAGACTCTGTTCTTCTGCTCCCTGGTGTGGGCATCGGACTGGAATCATGTTTTAAACCTGTTACTTTCCCAGTAAATGACCAGGTTAAGTATCTGAAGAGGTTGGAAGGGACTAACGGCCAGACATAGTTGGGTATGAGCTTAGACTTCTTCCTCTCTTCCTCCTGCAAAACTCACATTGGTGGTCCCCAGGCTCACTGGCAGAGCCCAGGCAGGAGTCTCTGCAGGCTGGGGTGGGTGTCCACTACTCGCTCAAGGAGAAGGGTGGAAACCAGGTTGGCATCCAGGCAGGGTGAGCCACCAGCCAGATAGCCACCATGGACAGGCTGCTTAGAGCTAATGCCCCAATGTACGTGATCATAGAGCAGGGCGCCCTTGAAGACTCCAGGGAGGCAAGGCCAGTGTTCGCTTCTCATTGAGCTTCAGGTGCTGAGAAAGACAGGTGGATGGCACCCACAGACGCAGATGTGGCAAGAAAAATGAAGAGTCGAGAGCCAGGCAGGGCAGGGCACTCTCAGAACTGCAGGACAAATTCCCTTTGATGCTACTACATGCAAAACAACATGTATCAGTTTCTCTGAGACTAAAACAAGCGAAATCAGATGTTCTGTGCTGCTGCGGCTCCAAAGACTCTCTGAGGCACCACATGTGAAATGTGGCCTACAAAAGGCTGCTGCTGGCCTTTTGTAGGCCTCTCCAACCAAAAGTGAACTCGGGTCACCCATCATCATAGCTGCCATCCTGGGTGCTTGAGCCCAGCTGGGGGACTGTGGGGAGAGGGAGGCACCCCAGAAGGAGGAAAGAAGGAAATAACTCCACCCTAAATCTTGCAGTTCTGCCCAGAAACCAGTGCTGAAGTGATATTTGCCATGACCGGCTTGCACGTGCAGCCTCCACCCTCATGCCACACACACTCTGGGAAAAGAGGGGGTGTGCATTAGGAAGATCCCTTCTACTTGTTCTAAAACTGATCAAATCTCTGAAATCACTTAGTGAAGACTAACTAACTGCTCTAAGATTTCTGATGGATTTTTCTTTATAGTTTCAATCTCTTTTGTGAAAAAATTCCTGATTTCATTGAATTGTCTGTTTTCTTATATTTCATTGAGCTTTTTTATGATAGCTATTTTGAATTCTCTGTCATTAAGGTTATACATTTCTGTGCTTTCAGGGTTGATTTCTGGGTGCTTGTCGTTTTCCTTTTGGTCTGGAGATTTAATATATTTCTTGGAAATCTTTTCATGTCAGTACATGTGGATCTACCTTATTGTTTCTAATTGCTCTATAATATTCCACAGCATAGAATTACTATAATAGTTTTAGTGTAAAACTGTCATAGAAATAGTGATATTTTTGAAATTTAATTTTTTTAATAATATTTTCTTTTTTTTAATAACGTTTGAGTGTGTTTTTTTTGGTTTGTTTCCTGGAAGTTGGAATTTTCTTTTTCTTTCTGTGTTATGGTTGGTTTCAAGGAGGAACATGAAGCTTCTTTGCTCATCTTCAGCCAGGTGTCTTCATTTATTTACTCGTATCTTTGCATAATCTAATTGCAAAGAAATTATGTTGTATTTGGCAGCATTTGGGAACTGTTTTATTGAAGAGATTATGAAATGTAGATTGATTTGTACTATTGTAAGCAGTCACTTGTATGACTGTTTTTGGAAATTTTTTTTGTTTTGTTTTGTTTTTTTATGAGGATGATCAGCTGTGAGCTAACATCCATGCTAATCCTCCTCTTTTTGCTGAGGAAGACTGGTCCTGAGCTAACATCCATGCCCATCTTCCTCCACTTTATGTGGGACGCTGCCACAGCACGGCCTCAGAAGTGGTGCCTCAGTGTACATCCGGGATCCGAACCCAGGCCGCCAGCAGCGCAGCGCACGCACTTAACCACTATGCTGCGGTGCCGGCCCTGGGATAGTCTTCACTGTACACGTACTTGTGCATTGAGACTTTCGAACTTTAAAATTATACCACTTTTGATTGTTACTGTGTCTTTTCAAACAGAAACATCAATTTTAAGCAGTTTCTATGAGAAAGGAAGCAGATACCATCTCTACTGGGACTAAGCACTGGTAACATTTGATTTAAGTTGCATGAGAAGTTGATGATTGTATCTAAAGTACCATTGTTGCTACTAATATTATTACTAGTATACTTACAACTCTGATAACGATACTAGTAGTATAGTAACAAAAATATTTGTTAAGTATTTATGTGCCAAGCACTTAGCATAGTGGTATCTCATATATCTAAATAGGCATTTTTACAATATCATCATTTACTTTCTCATTATTGATATTACACAATAATAGTCATGAATAGTCAAACCATGGTATAAGCAAAAGGTTAAAAACAAGCATTAGATTTACAAAAAGGAAGCTTTCCCATTCCTTTGGGGCTTCCTTAACCCTTCTTGAAGGAAGACAAATGCATCCTCTTGTGGGTATCACCAGTACTGCTTCGACTGGCTGACATAATTAGCTGTGTGGCTTTGGGATATTAATAAATGTCTTTCAGCCTGTTTCCTTACAGTAGAATGGAGACAATATTGCTTACCTTGTAGGAATGTTAGGGTGAAATGAGAAAATATACATAAAGTGCCTGAGAACTTTTAGGTATTTAAAGTGAGCAACTTGAATTTTACCCATGTATAGCAATGATTGTCAACTGGGTTGGAGGAGAGGACATGTTCTCCTATAGAAACCTATCAGAATTTCTTTTTTTTTAATTTTTTTGGTGAGGAAGATCGGCCATGAGCTAACATCCTTTGCCAACCTTCCTCTCTTTTTTTTGCTTGAGGAAAATTGGCCCTGAGCTAACATCTGTGCCCATCTTCCTCTATTTTGTATGTGGAATGCTGCCACAGCATGGCTTGATGAATGGTGTGTGGATCTGTGCCCGGGATCCGAACCTGCAAACCTGGGGCCACTGCAGCAGAGCATGCAAATCACTACACCACTAGTCATCAGAATTTCTGAGTGAGGCCTTTTTAAAATCATATATGATCTCCCCCAAATGGACATTCTTTTCTCCTCTTTTTCTTTCCTCCCCCTCTCAACTCTTGAACTATGGCTATGTCAAACAACTTTTCCTGATGAAAGACTTTTATGTTGGGATAGAGTGGAAGAAAGCTTGAGAACTTTTGATAAAAGTAGTAGTTTCCAACTTCCCTGTATCAGATCACTTGGGGATTTTTATCTAAGCAGATTCCCTGGCTGAACTACCTAACAGAAATTCTCAAACTGTAGTATGCATGCACAAGAAGTGCAACTTCCTTTGGATTGCTGAGAGTGAAAGGGAGAAGGGAGGGGGAGAGAGGAGAGAGATGAGTTTTGTCTTTAAGAATGAAGAATCCAGTTGACTTTCTGTAAATTTTTAAGGGTCGCATTCTGCTTTACTATGTCTCCTTGTAACTAACTACTCACATTTATGCATTGTGAAAGATTGGATCTGTGAAGAAAAAATCACAGGGACTGACGCCCTGTTAAGGGAAATGCTCCTGACTAATAATGCCAAAAACCACTCTCCTAAACAACTCCAAGAAGGTATAGTAGATTGATACTCCTTTTTCTCCTTTAGTAGTGCAAAGAGATGTTAGGCTCATTGAAATCTTAAAATCATGCAGAATTTCCCTGGGGATATAATAATGTTTTCGTGAATATAATTTTAATAATTCTCTTTGAGTTTAAGGAGTTTTAACCATTTATTTCTGATATGCTTGTATCTGTTACCTCATAGGTCCTACGTTATATCACTGAACAGGTTGTGTGAAAGGTCGATAGAAAGAAGTCAGAAATAAGTGCCATGGAATAGAGCAACGGACTTGCGGTTACTGGATAGCGTTCTAGATCACCACTGTCAAATAGAAATAAGACGCAAGACACACATATAATTTTAACATATAATTTGAAACTTTCTATAGCCACATTAAAGTAAAAAGAAAGGCAAAATTAATTTTAATAATTGTTTCATTTAACCCAATATATCTAATATATTATTTCATCAGGTGCTCGATATAAACAACGATTAATGAGATATTTTACTGTTGTTCCATACTAAGTCTTAGGAATCCAGTGTATATTTTATACTTACTGCACATCTCATTTTGGACTAGCTACATTTCAAGTGCTCAACAGCCAGATGTGGTTAGTGTCTGTTCTATTGAAGAGCACAGGATTGATATTATTGAATAACAGCAATCTGCTGAGTGCTTATAACCTATAAAGGGGGCCACCTTTATAGGTATCAACAAACTCCCATCTTTCAAATGAATGTGACTACCAAAGGCAATACTTGTGTATATTTTCATATTTCAATCAATTTTTAAAATCTTTCTGAATCACCAAGGAAATGAACCTTGTCTTTGGGTCACTAATGTGATTTCTTAAATGAGATATGTTTTGTTCTTTGTGAAATAACTACACCTAAATGAATTTTTCTTAAGGTCCTTATTTTAAGTATGACCAAAACTATGGCTAGGATTGAAAGTTTTACGTTTAGAGCAACGTTGTTTTCTTGATTTGTTTGGCCTGTAGTCTGATAGAGCAATGTTACTTCTTATTTGCTAAGCTGTATAGAATTTAGATTATGACTGCTAAGTTTCCCCTTTAGCATTTTCAGCTGTCCCAGTAAGACATATGGAAACGATACAGATTCTAGAACGCTTGACTCTACTCTCTGCCAGTGAACTTATACCATAGGCAGAAGTATTAACATCCAATATGAGCCAGCTATTGAATTCAGGGGTTCTGTGGAGAATGCTTCAAACAGTCAATAAACTATGGATGGTTCTTAATACTGTGATGCCTAGAAGGTAATTTCAGTGTATTGTTACACGTAATAGATAAGTGTATAGCAGTGATTATATACAGTAACCTAAACTTAATGGTTGAAAAAAATTGTTGAGTGTTTAACAATATAAATCCCCTCTGAAGACTACTAATTAAAGAGTCATTATAACTTTCAGAAAAAGCATAAATTTGATCTTAAGAAACAGAGAGAAACTATAAAGTATTTCCAACTTGAGAAACTTCCTTAAAAGTGAGTTCTCCTCTATAGGCATCTGTCATTTGTGGCTAATTGTGATTTAAATCACTGTGTCTTGCATCATTGTGGTGGCTCCAAATTTTGCTGCACATTAAAATCACCTGGACAGCTGTTAAAACTCTTGTTCCCCAATTGTAACCCATGCCAATTAAATCAGAATGTCTGCGGTTGGGAGTCAAGCATTAGTATTTTCTTTTTTTAAGATTCCCCAGTTGATTCCATTATGCAGCAATGTTTAGAGAACACTTGATTAATTATTTCTTTAGTCAAATGGGTCTCTGCTGGTCCATAGATTGCATCAGAAACACCTGGTCAGCTCTGAAAACCAGGATACTGGGCTGGCCTTCCCTGAGATATCAGATGCTTAATGTTCAATCAAGTAAGTTCGATGTGAAAAATAAAAGCATACACTTAAAAAATACTGTAAGAATTTTCATATTTTTAAACAAGGCTGTTTTGTAGTCTTCTAAGATTAAATACAGCGGTTCTGTGTTCTTTTGTTTTGTTTTATTTTAAACTGAGGTTTTGGAATATTTTATGTGAGTAGGAAACCTCTAGGAGTTCAAAAAAGGTTGAAATAAATGGTTTCTAACTAAATGCAGCGCACATTCTTGGATCAGTTTTCAAAGGCTGATCAAAACCTCCTGTGTTTAAATAACAACATGCTGTTTTTCATCACATCCGTTGATGATGTAAACAAAATGTGTAACTATATTAGTAAATGTTAATATTCATGTATTTTAAGTTAAGGTTACAAAATTTGTCACAATGTGATTTTTTTATTCCAGTGAAAACAGATGTGTGCAGCTATTTTGAATATTGGTTTATAAACATGCATATTCTTTATCAAATGAACTTGTAGTTTATTTATGTTTTCTTTCACTACTGTTCACCTGAAAGGAACAGTTCAAGGGACTGGAATCCAGGACTGTCTGGCTCCAGAGCCTACGTGTATCCACTTCTGTTAACGCCACACACGTCAAATGGCCATACAAGGCTAGAGTCGGTTGGGAGCCTTAGGAATTGAGTGGAGGAAAATCGAAAATCGTAGTAGTTTCCTTGGAACACTTACTTAAAGGATTTGATATTTAAAAAAATTGTAAAAGCAGAATAAAAATTTGAAGATATTTTTAAGTATTGATAAATTATCCTTCATTCCACTGTTTTAACAGTAAGTTACATTTTTTATACTTTCCCTCCATCTTTGCTTATGCATATATATTTTCACATAATGGAATTCATAATACCCAGTAGGGAGTCTGCTTTCTTTCATTTAAATTTATATGAAATCTTTTTTGCAAGTTGTTTACTTTTGATAATTATTTTATTGGCTTCCTAATGATCAAACTGATGTATCATAACCGTATAGGGTGCTATTACTAGACCGGGAGGTTGATGACTTTTTTCAGGATTACAATAGGCAATGTTATCAATTTAGGTATTTTTACTTTTTCTTTCTTTTGGATTACTCTTTTAGGATGAATTTTTGAGCCTGAGATTACTAAATTAAAAGGTAGAATTTATTTTTAGCACTGTACATTTTGCAATTGGGGAAGATGCAGTAAAACTGAAAGGGAAGCAAACAAATCCACTCTCCTCCCGCTGCTCCGCCTGCATAAAACATCTCCCCAAACTAGTTGCTCAAACTTGAGAAACTGTCTCACGTTTTACTTTTTTGAGACACTAGTATCGGAGCCAAGCTTAGGCTATTCAGAAATTGACAAAATCACACTTTGGAGAGATCACGATTAACTCCCTACCTTTGAGGAAACTGAAGTGTACTTCGTGGCAAAGAATAATAACCCGGTTTTAGGAGGGACAGAAGGCGGATGAGCCTTGATGGAGCAGAAGTGACCGGGGCGGGAGCACTCTAGAGCGTTGCTCTGGTTGAAGTCGCTATCCGGGGAAGCCTGGAACATCCTGAGGGTCTGCGGCCACTCGTCAACCAGCCTTGTCGCCTGGCCGGGCTCAGGCTTCTGGCAGTTCCCGCCTCCGTCTGTGCGACACCCGGGCCGACGTGAAGTTCGGAAACGTGAGCTGAGCGGCACTGACGGGCGCTCTGGGAAGAACTCGGCAAGGTTTTCCTTTCGCTTGGTCTACAGACCTGAAGAATGAGACTGCGAGTTTTCAAGGAAACGGATACATGGGTTAAGTCGCCGGTTTCAAAATCTCAAAATGGAGAAGACTTTTCCTTTAAACGCTGCGCTCTGCTCCCATCCTTCGCTGTTCAAGCGTTCGCCTCCGGGCCACGAAATACTTTGCGTTGGTTTTCATTGCGGAGGCTTCTCTCGGGGGCCAGCGTTCTCGCCCCCTAACCTCATGCCGGGACTGGTTTCTTGGTTTCTGCTCTGGCGGGTGATTGGATGCTGGGAGTCGAGGGGGCGGGAGGCAGGAATTCGTCCGCAAGAGCGCTTGCGCGCGGCCTGGAGAGAGCGGAGGAGGGAGCGGGTGAGGCGCCGGAGTCCCCACTCGGCCAGGGTGAGGAGGCGAGAGGTTTGGGGCTTCTCCTCTCTGCCAGGCTCCGCAGTGTGTGCTCGCAGATACCATTTCCTTTTCTCCCGGGACTCGGAGCCCAGGCAGCGCTGCCTCGGTTTTCCTCAGAACAGGCCAGCCTGTCTCTCCTGGGGTGGCGCGCAGCCTGCCCGAAGAGAGCCTTCTGCTATCGCCTGGCCGCCATGCGGGCAGTCGGGGTGACCGCGTCCACGGGCCTCGGGGTTCTGAACACGCGGAGGCCAGAGGGATCCTGTCCTGAACCCCGAGGAGAGGCCCCGGGCCCCCTTGAACCTCCGCTGACTCGTGGCAGCGGGGACGATGGCGGGAGGCGGATCGGGGCTCGTCCTTTATCCCCTGGGGGGTTGTGGTGAATGCAGGCGGGATGGATTCCTAGGCTGTATCTGAGGAACTAGCCGGCGTTGTGTTATTGGCTGGGGTGAAGGGGTTAGAGTCCACCAAATCTCTACTCAAGAGTTGCACAGATAGAATCACAGAATAGTAGAACTGGGAAATGCCTCAGAATAGTGGTTCTTAGCTTGTTTTGGAACACATAGGCTAGGGGTCAGGGTATAATTGGCTTCATAAGCTGTTGAATTACTCTTTTAACCATCCCTCCATCCCCAGGTCGAATTTGCCGTTTTTTTCCACTATTGCAAGGAAGTCCTCAGTTGATAACAGTGCATATCAGTCTCCCCTCTGTTTTCAGTTATTTTATTAGGATATAGTTCTGGGAATGAGAAATCCACGGACTTTCTCTTCAGAGAAACGCAGTCATGTACCAAGACTTCTGCATGCAATAGCAAGAGAGCACAGTCTCTGACTTCTGTCTCTGGATCCTAGATTAAGCATAGGTGGTTTAGAAGAGGTGGGGATTAATGTAGATCACCTCCTCTGTGTCAAATACTGGAGTTTAGGCACGTTCTATCCATTAACTTACTTAATTCTTAACTCAATGCCTGGCTAATTTTCGTCAAAACTCTATCGGGTAGATAATCTTATCTCCATTGCACAGATGAAGAAACAGACTGAGGTTCAGTGATTCACACAGTGGGACTCACACTTAGGCTTGCTTTACTCCAAAGCCCATCTTCTTTTCATTATACCCTTCTGACCTTTAAATCAGAATTATCAAGCACCTACTGTGTGCCAAGGCATTTTCTCCCTTACAACAGTTTTTCAATTAGGGATTATTACAGATGAGGATCTTAGTCTAAGAGGTGAAGACATGATCAAGGAAACACATCTGAGTTGTGGGAACCTGATCTAGAACTCGTACTTCTACCTCCTGGTCCACAGCTTTGGCAGAGTAGGGATACAAATCCGGATTTGTCAGATTCCGAGACATGTTCTCAACCACTGTGATGGTTAAGACTAGGAAATTCTTTTACTTGCATTTGTTTTGTTGATACATTTAGGAATCCCCTTTTTATTTCTAGACTTCTGTCCTAGTCTAGTTGGGTATCTGGTTTTCTTTGAATGGCATTGTTTCAGTCTTGATTTTCATTTCTGCTGCAGTTAGGAATCTAAGTAAACAGGAAAGCATGACTCTTCAATATGGTCTGAATGTACAGTTGGTGGGGTGAAGATGAACTTTCCTTGTAAAGCTTGTCCATCATAGCTTGCCATAATGAATTCTGCAAGTATTTTTCAGCAGTTAAGTCTTCATTAAGATAAAGATGCCGATAATTCATAACGTATACTGAATCTGTGACTACATTCATTTTCTCAGATAGTAAATGGATTGAAAATATTTGCTGGGTTCATGGAAGAACATGTAACCTTTCAAAAAATAATCCTAATCTCTATGAACTGTATATGGTTAGGAGGCAAAGGAGAGTATTCTGAAAACTATTCTCAGCTCATTTGGCACTTCTATTTACTTTACGGAATTACTACCTTCTACAAAGTATTTACTGTCTTTTACACAGAATACTATATTTCTCACCATATTTTTTGAGATGTTTCAATCATATAGAAAATTAATAGACCAATGGGTAAGCCAACTTTCCAGAGTTGTTCAATCTTAATATTTTGCCATATTTACTTTATACCTTCTTTGCAAGTAACATTACTAGTATGCTGAATTTATTCTTTTTCTTTCCTAGACGTGTTGTTATACTTTTGTTACATATGTATGTATCCGTAAACAATATAGAGCATTACTTTACCTGTTTTTAAACTTTGTACAATGATATGATACTGTACCCATATTTGTTCGGAAGTGTTTTTAGTTGCTTAACATTATTTTTAAGAAGTAGCCTTATTGATTGTTCATCTATTTTAATTGCTGTGTAGTATTCCATTGTATGAATATACCAGAATTTTTTTATCCATTTTCCTTTTGACAGACATTTAAGTTGTTTACATTCTTTTGCAATTCTAAACAATGCTACTATTAACTTTCTTATGCATGTTTCCTTATGTTCCTGTGGGAAAGCTTTTGGATATATACATAGGACTGGACTTCCTGGTGTTGGGTATCTTCAACTTTGCTAGAAATTGTTAATATCTGTCCAAAGTGGTTGTAGCGATTTACACTCCCCCTAGCAGTATCCTCCATTAAGTTTTCATCCAAGATATTAGTGTACTCTAGTTTTAAAGAAATGACGGTGCTTGCATCATTAAGGCACAAATTGCTTTGTTCATTTCTTTTATGCCTATATGCTTTTAAGTCCAACATAATTTTAGGGAGAAAGATAAAGGAATAAGGTCTAGATTGAACTAAATACTAATTCTCCCTTCTGCTATTGCTATGTTCCCTCAAGTACAACCTTACTTCTTGTTGTGTTTGTACTTGTGATGGAGACAGACCCTAATGAAGTAAATTGTTTACTGATTTTTTTTATTGTTTTTGTGTCAATAGATTGTCCGAGGATTAAAAAGTAAGCAGCATTGTTTGTTGGAGAGCCCTACAGAAAGTGGGAAAAGCTTAGTCTTACTTTGTGCTGCTTTAGCGTGGCAACAGTCTCTTCTTCGTGGTAAGTATTTGGTTGATATATTCAGCTTGATTATTGGGACTTGAAAAAAATATAATAAAGTACTTTTTATCCAGAATGATTCATTTAAAGAAATAGCAGTAACTAAGAATATACTTTTGGTCTTTCTTTTAATCCTCCCTGCTTGATATTTTAATGTCTCAATATAAACGAATACTCAAGTGGTTGTGCCTTTGTTACATTATTAATCTTTGACTATTAACTATAAACTCTTGGAAGAAACCGACCCTCCTTATGTGAACTTGGAGACAGAGGCCAAGGTGAAGCCTTGGTGCCCCTCCACACTAGTGAGCTGCAGAAGGGCTGCAGAGTCCTGTGAATCTTTGGCGCCCCTCCTGGCTCCCTCCCGAGTTGGCATTGCCTGCACAGAGGAGCCCAGCTCCTTACAACGTCATGCTGACGTCACTCATCCAGGCCTGTTTTGAGTGGTGGTCTGTGCTACCTGTCACCCCTTCTTGTTATTCTTCCATCTCTAAGTTTGTGCCTTAGGTTCATGTGACACCAGCCCACAGAGGTAATAGATATTATGTCATATACACTGGGCGACATCTCTAGGAAGTAGATTCTAGCCTGATCCCCATGGTGCAGGTTTAGAGACTGGGGAGGACCTGAGAGGTACAGGGACTTTCTCAGGATGAAGAACTGGTAAGAAAAAGGAGGTCTGCATTCATCTCTGTCTCCTCAAAGCTAGGACCCGACTTAGGGTTCCAGGGAGCTGTGGCTAGGGCTGTGTAGGCTCCTTGTGTACAGCTCAGGAGATGACATGGGGGAGGACGGTTAGCAGCCAGGGCACAGGGGGCAGCTCTGGACAAGTCTGATTGAGAGAAGGGGCCTAGGTAAAGGAGTCTTGAAAAAAGACCTCACTTCCTTGGTCATAGACCTCAAAAGATCTTAGAACTCTGGTAACCAGGCACCCACAGCCCCCCATCCAGCTCACTTGACTGGAGACAGTCAACAGGAAAAAATATTTTGTTGTTGTATCCCAACTTTTGGAGGATCTAGGCACAAAAAAACCCAGAAAGAGAAACTTTTTGGTCGTTGCTGACGTTGGCTCAGCCCTCATCCCCGACGCCTCTGGGTGTCTGGCAGGAGGCAGTGAAGGGTAACACGGGGCAGCCCAGGAAAGGCTAGTGCAGGCCAGGTCACAACTGTGATCCCACCTGATCAGCCCCACACCCCTTGTCCCTCATCTTGTGTGTGTGTGTGTCTGTGTGTGTTTGTGTGGAGGGGAGAAGGCAGGGTATGAGGGGCAGGCCATTCCTGGGCAGGAGCTGCTTGTTAGGTGTCGGAAGTGTGGTGGGCCTGTCATGTTCATAGCCCAGGTCATGGCTGGCAGCATGAGAAGGTGAGCTCCTCTACTCTTATGTTACTGAGCCATAGAGGTTTCATCTCTTTTCCTGCCTGACCATAGTTCTTTGCAGGGATGTCCCTCTGTGCCTGAACTGAGGAGCAGAATTTCTCTTGGGGGATGACCCCAGTGGCAGTGTGCAGGCAGCCCCTGATTCCTTCAGGCCCAGCTCCGGAGCAGTCTTTGCAGATCTCCAGTAAGAAGATCATCGAGGAGCTGCCCAATGGTTTCAATTTCACCAACTCACTAGGCAAGGGGAAGGTGCCTGAGGCCACAAACACCATCCAGTGCTGCTCTGAGATGAGAACAGGAACAGAGGGTCTCCACACTCAGGACCTTGAGATGACCAGGTTGGACCAGAACTAGAGAGTGACCAGACTGGGGCTGTCCCTTTTTCAAGCTAAAGGGGATGTACATGCAGGTAACCTTGCCTGTTTCGGAGCTGAGCTGCCATGACCCTCTTACCCTTGCCTGATGTGAGCTTCTGGAGACCACTGAGGCAGAGGCAGAGGGTAAGGGGGACTGCAGGCTGGATATTCCTGGAAGGGAAGTGGGATTTTTCCTTTGTTCAGAAGGACACATGGAAAGTCAGCTATGTGGGTGAATCTTTCTCTTTATCCCACTGTAGCGCCAGCTGCAGAGCTCCAGTCAGTGGCAGAAGCAGAGCAGTGGGCAGTGGTGGAGGTAGAGCTGGCTCCAGCTCTGTTGACAACACCCCTTCTAGCGTTGGAGCCAGAGTCACCTCCATCAGCAGTGTTGGAGCTAAAGCAAGGGCCAACATTGGCTCCAGCAGGAGTGGGAGCTGCTGAGCTGGAGTCACCTGGATCATCATTTCTAGTGGGAAGTCCGTCTCCACCTGTGGCTGTTAAGGAGCATGAGAAGAAGCCCAACCTCACGGCCTTCTCTCCTAAGCAGGTGGTAGAGCAGTTGACCGTGATGGATGCAGTGAGCAGCTGGGCTCTCAGGGCGGGGTGGAACAGGCCTTCCCTCTGCCATCGTTGCCCCAGTTCTGATCCAGACTCCCATGATCTGGGCCCAAATCCCAGCTCCACCCTTTACCAACCATATGACCTGGGCAACTCCCGGAACCCTCAAGCCTTTGCTGTCCACATGCAGACCGTAGAGGTGGACACTAACAGGACCTGCTCCACAGAGTGCCTGTGCTGGCTCCATGAGGTAGAAGAGATGGAAAGCTGGGCAGGGCCTGGCCCATCAGTGGTGGAGGGGAGCTCAGTGTGTGCAGCCAGGTCTACGGTGGCCCAGCCGTCTCCTCAGGAGGCTCAACAGCCTCAGGACTTGACACCTGATGTGTGCTTCACTACAAGGGTGACAGACAAGGCCAGTGGTTGTAGCTGCCACGGGGGAATGTGCATCAGAATGGAGAGTGGGACCAGAGTGGAGATCAGGGTGGTGGCAGATGCCCCCTTGGGATGAGCAGAGTTGAGCCATCATCTGGAGCTTGGAGTTAGCCAGGACGGGCTGGGTGCAAATACCCCTCTCCCTTCCCTACCGTGATTGGGCCCTGGGTCATCCTGTGTTGGGTACCCTCGGTGGACAGAGAAGAAAACCCAGGGACTCTCACAAGGCTCAGGCCACATCCTGAGCTTCCTGAGCTCTAGCTGTAAACTGTGAAAACTGTGTGGGACTTTAGTGGCTGTGGACACAGAGGTGGCCTGTGGCAGGGCTGGATGACACTTCCCCTGTCCCCCAGGAGCTCTTCTGGAAGGTGGTGCCCTCTCAGTGCCTGGGATCCACCTGGCACAAGAAGAATAAGCCTGGCAGTGAGCACTAGACACCCACCATCCAGGCCACCATCGACCAGTTCAGAAGGGTGGCCAGCCTCGTCATCACCACCTGCCTCGGTGATGCGAGCATGACAGCCCAGTACAGGGCGAGGGTGGTAGAGCACTGGGTCCAGGTGGCCCAGGTGTACCGTGGGAGGCCCAGTGGAGCCCCTCTCTGGAGACTTGGGAACTGCCTCTCCACCTTTATCAGCTCCTAGGATTGAAGTGTGTGGTCTAAGCTCCTGCAAGTCCCTAGGCCCTTCCTGCCAGAGGCCTTGCTGACCTTGATTCCAGGTCCCAGTGGGAGGATGCTCACTTCCTACCTGGCTCCTTCCCTGGGTTGAGCTAAACTCCTCCTCCTTGTGAGTGTTACTTTCTGGGTCCTAAATGTCCTTCTGGGGCTCCCTGAGAATCTGTCTCATCCAGGAGGGGAGATGTAAATAGAAGGGGACTGAAGCTAGAGCAAGCGGGGCTCCAGTGCCCAACCTCACACCTCATTCTCTTCCCTTCCCCAGGAGTGTGAGATCTGGAAGAACTTCTCCTCGTCCCGCACTTTCATCTCTGCTCTGCAGAAAACCTCCACAAGCCACCTGAAGAACACATGGGGGTAAGTTTCCCTGTGGGTAGGCCTCTCTGCATAGGAGGACCAGGATGGATGGGGGATCTCCTGTATGTCTGCCATTGGTGCCTCAGTCAGCCGGGAACTCCTGGGAGGCAGCAAATGATGGGGACAGGGCCTGGGAGTGGGTAGTTGGTCTCTAAGTCTCCTGGTGTCCTTAGTGAACCAGTTCTGCTTCAGGACTCGGTTTCCCTAAATGTCAGCTATTGGGTTGAGCCACATTGGAGATTTTCAAGTGTTTATAGCAACAGAACTCTATGGTCAGTTGAAATTCATAGTGGTCAAAACAGAGCTGCTCTGTAGAGCTGGAGAGTGGAGACCCCAGTGACTAACAGGAGAGCCCCCTCCCAGTCCCATGAGACCTTAGTGCTCAGAGGAGCCCAGTGAGAACACTCCTCCAGGCAGGTTGAATCTCTTGGGTTGTCAAAGAAAAGGGATTTGCACTCAGACCCCTCACATTATCCCTAAATTTATCCTTCCCTCTTTCCCCTCCCCTAAGGTAAAGCTCTGAAAAACTTAAGGAGCTCTATAGCCAAGATGAGTCCTTGAGCAGAGAACTGATGACCAAGATAGAGTGGAGGCTACGAGTCTGGAAAAAGAGGAAGGGGGAGAGGGGCAGGGTTACTGGGCAGGCTGTGGTTTTGATAGTTTCTCACTTGAACTTTCTCTGAAACATTACAGTCTATCTTGTCCAGGTTAACAAGCAGAGGGATCTGTTCAGCTCATGGGCAGCAGGGTGCCATTTTTGGGCAGGAGGCCCTGGTCATGGGACACAGTGGTGTTGGTTGGGCTGTTCCAGGAGGAGTGGCTGAGCTGGTGCCATCAGCAGGTCTCTGGCTTCCATGCACGTCCATCCTGCTGGATGTAGCTTCTTCCAAGCTGTTGCGGTGGGTTTAGCCCTCAGCCTTAACCTGTCCTCAGGAAGCCAGGCCCCTGCTGCTCCTTCTGTCTTCACCACGTCTCCAAGGGGAGGACACCCTGCCTGTCCCAGGGACATGCATGGCAGAGGATTCCCATGGTCCAGGTGGACAAACAGGCTGCTCATCCTTGGGCCTGAACGGCTAGACCAGAGACAGATGTGTGTGCTTTCGGGGACCACCCCCGGACCCTTAGAGCAGTCACTCGAGTCAACCACAAGAGTCTCATCTGAGTGCCTGGTTGGCAATGACATATGCCCCCAGGGGCTTATGAGAAGCATCTAGACAACTCATGGATTCTTAGTGGATCCTGCTGAAAGGACGTTAGGAGCTTCACGTAAATGAGGAAGCAAAGCGTCCTGTCACCACCTTCCCTGTGGATCAGAGGTGGCACATTGGGGGTTCAGTTCCTGAGTGGATAAAGAAAGAGTTCAGGGCAGGGGAATGTCCTGAGGGGTTCCTTTGGGAGGAGAAGGCTTTGGCATGGCCTCTGGCCAAGCCTGGGGGCCAGACACTCCACGAGACTGGGGCAGGCAGGAGCCATGCAACCAGACGCCCAAGACACCCCGTCCTCTCCACTGCTCGGCCCAGGACCAAGCTGTGAGAGCTCAGAGGACAGGACTGTTGTCAGTGGTGGGGCTGCGGGTTCGGTGAGGATGTGGGAACAGGGCATCTGGCTGGGAGGGGCAAGCGGCCTCTCCTCTTTGGGCCCCTGAGCAACTCACTGCCCCTGTTTGGGTCTCTGTCTCCTCATCAGGGAAGGGAGGGATGGTGATTGTGTGGTGCAGGCCTCACAGGGTGGTGATGAGTTAAGAGGGTGGACAGGACTGTGGGAGCTTTCTGCCTGCTCCACCTGGAGGGGTGAGGGCGAGCACAATGATGACAGTCATGTGACACTGAGTCATCAGGAGTACTTGTGAGGTAGCTGGAGTTCTCACACCTTCCATATGAGAAAACAGGCTCAGGGAGGCCAGACAGAAAGCCCAAGCTCACACCCAGAGTGAAAGTTGGAGCTGGGCTTGTTCTAGAATCACAACATCTTGGAGGATGTATTGGCATTGGTACCAGTTGACTCGAGTCAGATGTCCAGGTTCGGAGGCCAGTGGTGCTGGAGAGAAATGGGGTGAGGGGAGTATGGCCCGTTGACACTCTCCTCGACCCTGGCAGGAGGGGCCCTCCACGTTTACCCCCCCGCAGATCAGCCCCAATAGAGTGCAGGAGAAGCAGCAGCAGCAGCAGGTGAGTGTGCCTGTGGGGGAGGGGCTCTGCCCTCCCAGCTGGAGGCCTCAAATCAAGAGAGGACGGTCCTTCCTCTTGCTGCCACAGTGCCTGAATCCCCCAGTAGAAGTGACCAGGAGGAGGGCCTGGGAGATCTGGTGCAGGATGGTTGTTGTGGGGAGGACCAGGGACCGCATACCCTGTGATTTGCCAGAAGCCTCCCCTGGGAGGTGAGGAGGAGGAGTGTGGTGTTCTTGGGGTGTGAAGGGAGGAGGAATTGAGGGGAGGCTGCTAAGGGTCCTAGGCTGCTCCCCGTGGGAACCCTGGGGTGGGCCAGGAGGCTGAGGGTGAGGACTTTTCAGGGGAGGGTCTGCAGGGGGCCGACTTGAGAGCAAGGACTCATCCCACCCACACTCTGATGTCACAGAGTGTCATCCCCTATATTGGCACTTTCCTTGGTCACCTGCTGATGCTGCACCTGCTGATGGGTGATAATCTCGAGGTGGGTGCACCTGAGGACCAAGCATTGAGGCCCAGGATCCTGAGCATTGGGATGTGGGAGCCCCTGAACTGAGCTCTGAGCTCTCAGCACTTGGTACATCTCTCCTGAGAGCCTCACAGCTGCCTCTGGGAGCTGGGGCATCAGGCACATCTTAGGGATGAGTGAACAGAGGTTCCACCTGAGACACCCATTCCGGTTCCCCAGGCTGGGGAAGCTCAGAGCTGCCTGATGGCACAGCTGCGTGAGGTTTTATCTGAGCTGGACTCAGCCTCTCCCTCCCATGCTGCCCGTGGAGGGAGAGAGGATTCGGGCCCCTCCAAGTCAGGCAGCACATAAGTGGCTGAGCAGTCCCCTCTGCCTGAGGCCTCAGCCTCCAAGTCTGTCATCAGAGAGGGTTGTGCTGCCACGTCCCTTAGCCTCTCCCCCATGTCCCCCTTCTCTGGATCCCAGAGCCAGGCCTAGGTCCAAGTCCTGTTTTCTCTGCATGCCCGGCCCCCTCTGGGGACCTGGCAGTAGTGCAACATGAGAAGGGGTGGGCATAGGGGGCTAGTCAGGCTAGGGGGCTCTGTCTGATGGACTCTGGCTGTCTGCCTTCCAGGAGAATGAGATCAACCTGACAAGAGGACTGAAGTGAACAGCTGCCGCACCCCCTTCAGGGGAGGGGAAGGAGGAGGAATTCAGAGACCCTCTGGACAGAACAGTCCCTGGCTCCACCCCCTGTATCTTACATTGAGTGGACGAGTTTGATAACAGAGAAGTGGGAGACCCATCCAGTTGGCAGGTGGGTTGAGAGGAGGATGGCATCAAGGAGAAAATCCTGGAGGAGGCGCTGCTTATTCCCATTCTGAGAACAGGTAAAACCTGGTAGGAACTGGAGGGAAGGACAGTTCCCAGGACTGGTCCCTGCCCCACCCCTGACACCCGACAAGGCCCATGCAGCATCCCTCACCCAGGCCCTAACTTCAGCCTCTCATTCCCTCTGGTCCCAGGAATACCCAGTCATGAGGGAGATCCTGCTGCTCCAGGTGGCCACAAAGAATTACAACCTAGAGCCCGAGGAGCGATTTGGGGCCTGGTTCCAGGACATGGAGCTGCTCAAGGAGAATGATAGGTGAGGCCGGACAGGAGTTGGATAAGGGCAGGGGTGGACTCTCCCTGTTGGCCAGTCCAGAGATCCTGTCTCCGTGGCCCCCCACTCAGCCCCAGGCCTTATTGCATGGCGACCTCTGGGACACTCAGACTCCAGCTGCTGGGCAGGCAGTGAGGGGACACCTGAGGTGTGGTTTCTCTTAGGTTCACAGGAGCCTCTCTGTCCTGGAGCTACAGCCTGTCCTGCGAGCTGGACCCCCAGACCTAGTTGGCCAGCAGAATACTCAAGGCGAAGAAGAACCCGCCATCATCAAGGTCAGGGGTGAGTGAGTGTCTGGGCCGGGGTGACTGACTTCTATAGGTTCAGTTAGGCTTCGGGCTAAGCATGGCCTTGGGTAGTCGAACAGCTGGCACTGGGATCCCAGCTGCACTACTGAGCAGTCCTGTGATTGGGGTGACTCTCTTCAGCTTCCTGAGACTCCATTTCCCCCTCTGTGAAATAGGTGATACTAAATGATCGCTCGAGTGGCAGGGACAAATGGGGTACTGGTGGCTGACAGCACTGAGCACAGGGTCTGGAGCACCCAGTGCAGTGGGGACAGGGTGGGGGCCATGATTCTTCCAGGCCACCATGATAACCCGACTCTTCTACTCAGTCCCCAGACCCCAACAGTGAGCCCCATACCAGTGGCCGATCACAGCCCCATCCTCAGCAGCGGGGACACAGCTGGGAGGCTTGGGATACACTGGGCCAGCTCCTCCCACCTGATGGGAAGGGGAGCATTGTAAGCTGATTCCTGCGACCCCTGACGCCCAAGAGAGAGGGGACACACCCACCTTAGCTCCCTGATATCTCTACCCCAGCAACTATTCACCCACTGGGGAGGCACAGAAGTTATTTGTTGTAAACAATAAATGCCATATTTGAATATTATATTAAAGTCCTGTTCCCTTTACAGTCTGGGAGTTGTGGTGTGGTTCTCTCGCTTTCTGTAGGCATGTAAGTGAGACACTGAATCTCACATTTCTCCTTGAATCACGAACTCTTCCGGGTCATCAGCTTATTGTATGTGGGAGAAGGGAGAAGGGCCAGCCCCTTCCCTGGCTAGTGGGGACACCCCCAAATCCCCCTAATTCCGAAGACCAGTTAATTTCAGTATCATTCAACTCCTCCAGGAGCAGACATGGCCCCCCGCCCGTTCTCTTGGGATTTAAATGTTGAAGGTACTTTCACAGGCAGAGCAACAACCACTGAAATGTGGGTGTCTTTAAAACAGCACTACCCAGGACCATGTCGTGCCACAGGCAGGGGCTGCCTTTCTACATTCTTGAGGAACAGGGAACATTTTCTGCTTCTCTTGTTGAGATTTCTTTTGACTAAATTTTAGGAACTTGTAGTTTTCTAGTTCAATCTCTGGAATTGCATCAGCTCTAAGTGGGGAAAACAATGTAAAAAGATCAAAACGTGCACTTGGAGAGGACAAGGCCCAAGGAAGCTCATTTGCAAATGGACTAAAGACAGGAAGGATCTAGCTCCTGAGGCCCCTCTAGGGGCTCCCTGTTCACCCCTGACCTGGATTTGAATCCTGCTGTGATCCTTGTCCAAGACTCTGAATTCCTTTTCCTGCTTGTTTTGTATCCAGGCGGAAAGATTTGTGATGCAGCTTTTAAGGCTACTGCTGGGCCTCGTTCCATAAACATGACTGCTCCCTGTGAACTAGGATTTTCAGCACCCCTGCCTTCCTTAAGCAATTCCCTTTAGGGCAGAAATTCCCTAGAAGGTCCCAAGCCTCCTCTCTGGCTTGGCCAGAGGATCCCCGGTGAGCTCTACTTTGACAGTATAAGGGACCATAATCCTGGCCAGTGAGTGACTCTACACTGGCCCTTGCTGTCCAAGGTGACATCTGAGCCCGTGTCATTCTTAGGTCCGTGATCTTGGACAATCCTCCAGTTTACATACTAAGTGTTGGTGTTACCAACTCGTCCAAATGGGGCAATTGGGCCCAAGCCCTTAAAATGTGTCACCCCTGGGTGGTTGTGTTTTTTTCCCCAATCCTGTGCTGTGGTTACATTATCACAACCTCCTGGGTGTGAAGACTGTTTGGAGCTTTGAAAGACGAGGTATGACAGGGGTGTGGGGGGCTCCAGCAGGGAATGCCACTGAACTGATGGTCCATGGACGTGCATGAACACAGCCTTATCAATTAAAATACTGAAATGCTTCCCATCTGGTGCTGAACAGACACTGCTCTGAGCTCACACAGAGAACCCACCCCATGACTAGGAGATTTCAAATGGTTACCAAGTGGCATTTTGAACCTCATCACTTGGGAACACCCTGTAAGACAAGGGACAGATGAATCGCTTGGCACTTGTGAGGTATCCCCTCCTTTCTGATGGCTGCAAGTGTCACCCAGACACACAGGCTGCACTCTGCCAGGGAAGCCTTGTCAGAACAGCCAGAATTTGAGGATGAACCCTGGTTCCCGTCATCTCAAGACCTTCCTGACATGGCACAGCCACCCAGGAAAGTGATTTGGTAATGGAAATACTGGGAAGGCCGTACTTTCCCTCCAAAGAGAAAGAGAAGTGCCAACAGTGAAAGCTTGATCCCTCAAATAGACAACTAAATCCCAACAAGCAGTGGTTTCTTTCAGCATTACTGATGCTGAAAAGTTCTCTTTCGGTAATAGCACGATCCCCCAACTGCCATGTCCATTTCCATGAATCACATTTCCAACACATATGGATCTAAAAAACTGTGGGAAATCTGGTATTTCCTTAGATGCAACTCTGAATTGGCATGCAACAGAGAACAGAAAAATGGAGACCTAGAAGTAAATATCTAATTTGAGAACGTAGACACAAAAGTGATTTGAAATAATATTTTGGAGTCTATTGGAATATTACACAAAAAGAATAATCCACTTTATGTAGGTTTTACTGTGACTGTGATGGGAAAAGCTGAATCATCCCGTGACGTTGATAACTGGCTGCTGACTTTAAAATACAAATAAATATTGTACATAGTAAAGGAAAATGAGAAAACAGCATGAAAAAGGAAGATCTTTCTCTCTTCACCTGAAACTCAACCTCTCACCTCAGAAAGAAACCTCTATCTATATTTTCTATGTCACGCAGCAGAGTTTAATACAAGAAAAGTATTGGTATATTTTAAAAGTTCAAGAGCTCAAAGCAAGGAAACATTAGGGACGCAGCCATGAGACCTCACTGAGGTACCTGCTCCATTTCATCTGCTGTCAGGATGGCCTTCTTGGCCCCTCACTTTCTCTGCCTCACTAGCAAGTCTGTCCGCCATCAGTGCTATCACCAGTATCGCTCCTGTGCTCTTCACTGCCCTTTCCTCCTTCCTGATACCTTCTTCAGTCGTCAGAAATTGTTGGCAGTCGAGCTGTGGAATGCCCATAGCAGCTCCTGGAATCATCTCTGCCAAATCTGAAGACCAGCAGGAGTGCTCAAGGGACCTGGAATGCAGACCACCTGCGAGCACACCTGGCAGGGATTCACCTGTGTGACTAGGTGCAAGTTTTTGCAATGCTTTGGCCAGATTGAAAGGACTTACGAGTTGTCCTGCACTACTGCAGGCCTGGAGTCCTTGCGGTCTCTCGGCCCAGCAGACTTGGTGGGGCTGGTCCAAGGAATCCTCCCAGAGACCCGTCATTGCCAGCATGTGATGGCATTCTAGTCATCGTCCTCTTGAATATGTCACTGGACATCCTCAAAGGCATGGAGATGCTTAAACCAGGCTATGGTTTGGACTGGTTTTCACAGTTATGCTCCTTCCTCTGCGAAGACATGACTGTCATCCTTCTTATCATCCTTCTTTTCCTCTTATCCTACAAAAACCAATCATGAAAGTGGGTCAAATGATAAAAGAAGCCTGCCTTTTTAGGACAATTATCCTGGCTGTTTTGTACTTCCACCCCCTCTCTATCCTCTGGGGATAGATCTGACCTGTGTCCTGGGATGTCATCAGGCAGATTTGCATCAAGAACAGAAAGCTCAAGGTCAAAATTCAAGGCTACTCCAGATCATTTCTCCCCCTCCATCCTGTTAACACCCCCTCCTTGTTTGAGTGTGATTCTATTCTCTTCTTGTCCTTGTCACTCTCAACCGCACAAGTCCTGGCACTCCCATTCAGGACAGTCAGTCCCCAGTCCTTACTAAAACCCAAATCTTACCATTTCTGTGTTTTCTGTCTACTCATTTGCTTAATCCATTGACCACTTGTTGTTCATAGAGGTTAAATCAATAGTGATATTATCAACCACCCCCTGTTATCGACTTCCTCCAATCTCCCAGATGTTCACATAATTCTAGTGGTTATGTTCAAAAGTAAATAATTCAGAAAACATATTCACCCACCACAAATTCCTGTTCCCTAATATTTTTATTCAAACACTCATACAGTAGATACCTGTCCCTCAAGATCAGAAGTAATGCCAGATCACCAATCCTCACCTTAATTTCCTCCTACACCTATCTAATCCTGGATTCCATGGACTACGATCACAATAATTTCCTTGGAAATATAAAAAATTCCTTACCACTTATTTATTTTGTAAACCTCCAAACCCAGAAGATCCCGATTATCTGCCATGCCGCAGCTACTGCTGGTCTTATAACAAGCTGAAGAAAAAGCACGAAACATGACCTTTTGGTACCACTGTAAACACAAAACCGTCTGCATCAACTGGGAAGCACCCATAACGCCTGGAAATTTTGTTCTCCTTTTTTTCTGTTGGCTCAATAACAAAAAGACAAGTCAATTTAAAATGTGGGCAAGAGATCATAATAGACTTTTTCCAATGAAGATATACAAGTGGCCAACAGGTGTATGAAAAGGTGTTTGGCATCGTTAATCATCAGGGAATGCAAATCAAAACCACAATGAGGTATCACTTCACACTTGTTAAGATGGCGATAATCAAAAAAACTAAAGATGACAAATATTGGTGAAGATGTGGAGAAAAGGAAACCTTGTGGGAATATAAACTAGTACAGCCATTATGGAAAACAGTATGGAGGTTCCTGCACAAAAGAAAACTAGCATATGATCCAGCAATCCCACTTCTGGTGTATACCCACAGGAATTGAAATCAGGGTCTCAAAGAGATATCTGTACTCTAATGTTCATTGCAGCTAATTCACAATAGCGAAGATATGGAAGTAACCTAAACGTCATTGATGGATGAATGGATAAAGAAATGGAATATTCGTCAACCTTGAAAAAAGAAGGAATTCCTGCCATTTTTGACAACATGAGGGACCTAGAAGATATTATGCTAAGTGAAATAAGACAGACAGAGAAAGGCAAATACTTATATGTGGAATGTAAAATTGTCAAACTCATACAAGCAGAGGCTAGAATGGTGGTTGCCAGGGGCTGGAGGGATGGGGAAATGGGGAGCTGATTATCAAAGGATACAAAGTTTCAGTTATCAAGATAAATAAGTTCTGGAGATGTAGGATATTGCGTAGTGCCTTCAGCTAACAAAACTCTATTGCATACATCACATTTGCTACTTGAGTAGATACTAAGAGTTCTTACCACAGAATGATAGTAATAAAGGAGGTGAGAGAAAACTTTGGAAGGTGATGAATTTGTTTGTGGTCTTGATGGTGATGACAGTCTCAAGGGTGTATACTTATGTCCAAATTCATCAAGCTGTATATAGAAAAATATGACACCATCGTTGATTCTTCTGCACCTTGAAATATGCCATGTCCTCATAACAAGAGAAAAATATTTGTAACTATGTATAGACGAATGTTAACTGGACTTATTGTGGTGATCATTTCAATATATACTCAAACATTGAATCATTACGTTGTACCCATGAAACTGAGATAATGTTGTATGTCAACTTTACCTCAATAAAAAAAAACACAACAGACAAAACCATTTGAATATTGTAAATGAGTTCAGTGAATCCCTGAAAGTGCCCCATTCCCATATGAGAGTTAAAGGAAGCAGAGAGGATGAAGTAAATGGAAGAAAGTTGTATAAAACAGTATTCAAATTAAAATCATTTAAGTTGCTATCAGCTCTTTGTGGCAAAGTTCTGTGCGCACTAATCTTCTTTCACATTTTTCCTGGAAATCATACTTTCAGATCCAACCCATAACAGTTTCATCATTTGCTCTAATAAGACAATTTCAACTTAATAAATAAAACCAACAGCATCCCTTATGTATGAATAAAGTTAGTGAACTTTACAGAGAAAAGAGCATGTTTGCACAATCTCAATAAAGGAAACAGAAGAACCGAATGATGATCAAGTCTCATTCAAGCTTATCTTTGAAAGTCAGTAAGACCAGGTTATCTTTTCAAGGATGTGTGTAGAGCTGTCAGCCCTGGGAGATAGAAATAGTGGCCTACTCTGGAACAAAGGGCAGGCTTGCTTACTGCCCAGTATAATAAAAATAACACCCTCCAGGACAAAGGTTAGCAGACATCCTGCCCCTTATCAAAGATTTGAGTTCCTTAGGCTCTGAGATCTTGCAACCCTCTGCATGTCACCTGGCCCACTGTGTATCACCCTGTAGGAAGTGAGATTTAGTGAGCCGGTGCAGATGATGATACTCTGGCCACTGCTATTGCTGTGTCATTGAGTCCTTTGTCTCTGACCCATGGGTCTTGTGTCTTTTGTCAGCATCTGCTAAACCATTGTAGGCTAACTTATTAGCTTGCAGGTAAGGTAAAATATCAGACCTTTCACAGTTCCCGACAAGCCCTTAAAATAACTAGTAGTCTTAGGAACAGAGAGCTATCCAGAACAATATGCATGGATGGTCTTCATAGAAGACTTCATGCAACCAAAACTTTAATAAGTCTCTCTAATCTCCTTTATTTCTACCCCAATTAGAAGGAGAGGCACCAAGCTATTACAGACCTAGGGCTTGTGCAAGCCACCTGGAGACGTAGTGACCAGAAACTTCCCATGGGGAGCAAAGACAGATGGGCATATTTCCAAAATGGACCCATATGCCTCCCTATCATCCAAAAGACAGTACATTATCTTAATTTATGATGATTTGAGTCATTGAAATCTTGTGATGGGCCAAAGATACACTTCTAAGAGGAATGAGGCACATAGCAGTTGTAAGCAGATTAACACGCTTGGGGAATATCAAACGCCGAACTAAACGCAGTGTTCTAATCAATTATAAGGTAAAACATATTTAATAAGGTCAATTAAATGATATTTAACGGTATCCTTGATTATTACTCTGCAATAATGAACAAGAAACTCATGTAGATAACTACAATTGGTCTTACTTTAAAATATGGTAGTCAGGACTGTTTGAGATAAACTGGAGATAAGGAAAGGGAGAAATAGATAAAAGTTAGCTGCTCTGAAGCCACTGTCAAGACCCCTGGATCTACATGTAACCCAGGAGATCGAGGCAGACGGCTGTGTACCTAGATCCTCCTGCACTGTGGTTCTTAGGGATGTCACGGAGCTGAAGCAGCTTCCTGAATCGTGTTTACACGTCCATGTGTACAATACCCCTGACCATAGGGATGAACCACCATTCAATCATCTCTTACACCCCCCTAATTAACAATTAGGTTTCAAAATCATTGTATCATTACATGATCATTTATTCCTCAAACCTGTGGGATGCCGAGCTAAAAGAAAATTATATTTCAATGGTTTCTTTTCTTTGAAGGACCAAGATGTTCTTTCACATTTGGAATCCGGGTTAGAAGATAAATCCATCAAATCAATGGAAACAACTGAAGAAATGGACAGAGGGATACTTCATTCATATATACACAGTTTGCAGTGTGGCAAAACTAGAGTTATATTTTTAAAAATTAGAATTTTTTGAAATTTTATAGATATTAAAGACTTTGTTCTGCTTATACTCCCTTTGGTTTACCAAACCAAACACACTCTTTAATGGGCGTTTCTAGTATTGAGTGCTAATAACTGCAACTTTTTTAAATTCTTATTTTTCCCAGCTCAAAGACCAAGGGCAGAGGTCATCAAGAGGTCAAGTCTAATCTACCTACAGATGTGGCAGGATTAACTATGGATGTTCAAGCCAGACATTGCCAGCAGAACCACATCTCTTCACCCATAGGTGAGGTTTTACAAGTAATGACAGGTACTGAAGGATATCAAAGGAAATTCTTTATTAAGAACCAAAGTTATAGATTCCTATCTTGGGTTCATTACTTTGAATTTTTGAACCAAATCATATATATCGATTGGACCATGTTCAATTCTATGATCTTTAGAAGATGCAGCCTATAGGTGAAGAGAAATAAATACAACACCAATATCTTACACTCTCTGAAGCACAACTGAGAGCCCCTGGAGTCAGAAGTTTTCAAGACAAGAAAACGTCATCCTTCATTTGAACAGAAAGAGTAGAGGCTATTCAAAGATTCAACTTTAAATTGTTAACATGACTTGTTAGAATGTGATGGAGCAACCATAATACCTTCTAAGTTTCATGATTTTTCTCCAGAATACTGAGATGGATGACCTTGAAGTGCAGCTTCCCCATACATGTCGTTATTCAGTGATAAAATTAATTTCCCTATAAAATAATTACCACAAAATTGTTACAAATATATCATAGTCTCTGACTAAAAGGAAACAAAGCAAATCGAGGAGTTGAAAGCAGTGTAATAAATTCCACACAAGGATCTTATAGCAGCATTATGTATAATAGTGAAACTGGATGTAATCCCTTTGCTATCAAAGAACATATAAACAGATCATGGTATGCCTATTCTTTGGAATACCTCTAAAACTTCTAAAAAGGTAAGTTAAAATGATGTGCACTGATAAGGAGAGAGGTCTATGATATATGGCTTGGGAAACAACAAATTGAAAAACGATGTAGTTATGTAATTTATGTTTAAAAAAAAACTTTGTGTATTTACAAATTCATAGGAAATTTCCAGAAGAAGTCACAACCTCTTAACAATAGTTCCTTCTGAGTAGGATAGTGAGTTTTCAGGGAAGGGGATGAAAGGGGAATGTTTCACTTTACATAGATCAGTGCAATTTGACTTTTTTTACAGTGTGTACTTGTTTCATAGTTAGAAAAATGAGTGATGTGACCGTTTGGTGCAGGGCAACACTATGATGTTCACCAGTCTCTGTTCTCTATGTTACTGCACAGCATGGACTGTAGGAGAAAGCCCAGAGGAGCAATGAAGACAAAGAAGACATGACACCTGCAAAAAGTCAGTGGAGTATTTCTCCATAAGATACCTTCCAGGTGAGTGACGGTCAGTATCTTCCACTGCTTCAGCTCTCGCCATGAACCTAGAACCTGCCCAGGGTAAGCCGGAGGACCATGCCCGCTAGTCCACTCCCTGCCCGGAGCCTGTTTGTGCAGGGTGACTGCCATCAAGCAGACAATGGACTCAGGATGGAGCGTGTGCCTTTGGGGAGGCTGGCAGAGAGGCATAAAGTGGAACACCAGCTAAGTGCACACACCTGAGAGGCGGAGCTCCAGGTGGAGACACAAAATGTACAAAGAAACTGTGAAGTGAAGGAAGCTACTCCATCTCTCTGAGCTTCAGTGTCCCCCCTGTAATGTGTGGATCACAGGTCTACTTCACAGAGCTGTTGGGGAAGATACATAAAAGTTCCTGTGACAGCCAGTGTCACATTATTAACAAAGTCATATCTGACTTCAAAATAATCGATGAAAAGAATAATGTTAATGAGACCAAAGACGGGATGCTCAACTTCGTAAGCAGCCCCAGCAGCATGAGAATGAGAGGAGCTCCGAGAAAGCAGGGTTCTTCACAGCTCCACTGGAGACGATGAACACGGGCTACACCAGGATAAGTCGCTGTTGTACAGTGACTCGTGTAGTGAGGGTGGGTCCCTAAAGACACTGTGAAATCCAGTTACACACAGTGGCTCCTAGGAAACAACTACAAAGCAATCAACTCAGCAGATAGGAATGGGAAGGGGGCGAGCATAGGAGGGTCAGAGCCACAAAATCTGACGGAAGACACTGAACCACGAGCGCTCAGCTCTGTCAACAGCTTCTGTGGTTGCACCAGGAGATCAAACGTCTGAGAGAGCCATTGTGGGGACTGCTGGGAGCACAGTGGTCACTGCAGCCACAACCCAACAGCAGTTGCATCGGGGCACACAGACCCCGAGACATTCCTCTCCATTAATCCTTGTTTCAAGATGATGAATATCCTCATGTTACAATGTCTCCTTCCAACCCTTGTGGAGGAGTGTCATCAGAACCCCCTGAAGAGGTCACAGGCCAGAGTAGGATGGAACACTGGGGGCTGGGGGAGCGGCGTTGCACCTGACAACACGGACTATCACCCGGGTCTATTGAACACGAGAGAAGGACCCGAGTATGTGGTCCAACGAGAATTCCCTGTCTTGCCACATTCAGAGATACTGCAGAGTTTCTCGTCCGTTCTTTAAAAAAATGTTAAAGAATTCATGTCATTAATTCATAGCGAGGCAAATTCTTCACATACTGACAGGGTCCAGTTTCCATGACCAGCTTATTCAGTTGTTTTGATAATACCCCACATTCAGGAATTGGAAATGTAACCTATTGGGATGTGTAATATAAACAAGGACTTTTTTTCATGGAGATCAACACCCAAAGTTTTAGGGAGGACATAAATCGTGAAAGCTGCTAACCATTCCTCCACAGGTTTCAATAAGACTTTTAAGTTAATTTACCAATCTCAGGAAAAGATAACTTTTCAATTCAAATTTTTTTTTATGCATTCAAGCGTACAATACAGCCAAGAGAATGAGCATTAAAAAATTAACAAGAAGGTCTTGCTTGCATTTCATCTTTTGCAAATAATCAGGATATTTTATGCTCTGTTCCTTTCACTGCTGTAATCAATTTTTAAAGAATACGTTACATCTGACTATCCCTGGGCATGTTTATCCTGGAACCTTGCCGGAATCCAAAGCAGAGATGTTAAAGCTGACGGGTTTCAAATGCTGCCCAGGTGTTGTCTACCATGAACATGCCTCTCCCAAAGCAGGACTACCGGTCTCTTCCTGAGGGATCAGAGTCATCACTTATGTCCCTGAGAGACTGGCCACTCAGGCCTGAGCTGAGATTAGGTGATCAATCTAAAGGGCAAAATGCTTAAGCTATTCTCATCCTAACGATGCTGTTTTGGAGGCCTCTGCACTGGAATAGGTTAGTGAAAACGGCCTACTAGATACTTGCCTGGGAATTGTGTTGTTCTCCTCTGCCCTTAGCAGATCCTGGGGAAACCAATGATTAACCTCACGGATGCTTTAACTTCCACATCTGTGAAAAAGGCAAGCAACAGCCAATGTTACCACTTTGCAAAACTCCAAAGTTGTGCATCCAAGAGGGAACACAAGGGTGAATTTCTCCCAAAAGCTGATGAAATGATGGCACTTTGGCTGGAGAAGGCAGAGGGCAGCAGGCAAAGTGGAAAGTTTCTGGAATGTCTAACCAGTTCCCATAAGCAGTTTAGAGAAACACCTGGCCTTGGATTAGGTAGGAGGCTGTGGAAGGACCCACAGGTACACAGGGGGGAGGAGGAATCAAGCAAAGGAGGGAGGCGGTGGGGAAGAGGCGCCAGTCTGGGCTTCAATTTTGGACAAAAGCAGTTACACGCTGCAGGCCCGCGGCTTCCCATGCAGCCGCCACACCCTCCTGACTCCCTGGTACTTTTCGTCTCGTCACATCCCTCTGGGAATCAGTCCACATGGAGCGGGTGCAGGACCTGAGTCCTGAGTCAATGGTTTGGCCCTCGGCCAAGCTCACACCGCCCTGCTCCTCCCCCCAGGGCCAGGCACCGCCCTGTGCCCAGAGCATCCTGGGCGTTCTAGTCCTGCAGCCCTACAGGTTGCCAGCTGGGAGCGGTTAAGAGAGAAAAGCTCCCAGCATGCACAGCTCCTGGCCCCAACTCTTGCCTTGTCCTTCGGCCCCTGGGCCCCACCCCTCTGCTTCTCCATCCCACCCTCTTCCCCACCTGTTCTGTATACCACGCCCAATCTCCATGACCTGCCCACCCCCCAGAGTATGCGCAGTGTGGTTGGGCTGCATCCCTTGAGGCCGGGACTCAGATAGGGGTGGGGCTCACCAGCCTGGCTATTGCTGAGGTTGCCTGCAGCCCTGGTGGAAGCCCCCTGGCCAGTATTTGAAATGTAAATTCAATATCTAAAATGGAAATATCGGGTGCCTGGGATCCTGGAATTTGCCTTTTCAATGCCACCTGTCCTACCATCCCCCCTATCTCTCCAAGCTGCCATGATCCTCCCTCTGGAACCCGTGGTCAGGGTCGCTGCAGAGATCCTCCCTTTGGACCCAATCTGCCTGAAGGGCCCATACCTTGGTCAGGAGTCTTAGAAGGACTGCCCTGAGCCATGTCATAAAAAGGAGAAAACATCACATTGGACAGCCCCAATACCTGCATTATACAGACAGGAAACTCAGGTGCACTGGTAAGTGACCCCTAAGCCACTTCAGGGGAACACATGCATGCCCCTATTTCCACGCTGCACACAGGCTGGTTCACTGGACTTTCTTATCCGAGTGTGGACCTCCTGGCCTCGTTAACATAGGCAACAACACCGAAACTTCTCATTGGTCCTTCCCACAGTGTTAGGCAAGTTTGTGCAGGAAGGTAATATGCAATTTCTGCTCTAATATAGGGCTGGCTCCTTGGGAACTAGTTTTAATATTCCTGTTTAAATATACCTGCAGAATCACAAAATAATTAAGCAAAATAATTTGTTGCTGTGGAGGGTTATGGTGATAATTCTCTGAAGTCGTTTTTCCATTTAGCTTTTCTGATTGACTCCAAATACTACAGCACCACACGCTTCTTAGACTGGTGGATGCACAGCTCCACTTCTTTCCAGGGAGAAAGCACAACAGCAGAATATCCGTGGCCTGACTTTCTGGGGCACCAGTATTACTACAAGATTTGGAAGAAGCAAAGTTAGGTCATTTCCAAGGTAAGGAATTAAAAACTTAACACTAAGATGAGGTGGGAAAGTCATATGCCATTAATAATTGTCAGTAATCTGTGCCTGAAATGTCAGACTTTCTCTGAGAAAGAACTCTGAGACCCTATTTCCCATTGTTTTAAATAGGAAAATCTAGAAGGCATAGCAAATCTATCGAAAAACTATACCAATTTCCTAAGTCACAATATGACACCTAGACTTAAGTTACGAACATCATGTGCTCCTCATTTTGTTCCTTCCAACCCAGTCCCACAGGTCTTGAGTGCATGCTGTGAACACGGCACTGTGCTAGGTCTCAAGGCCTTGGTGAGCATCGTGGTGGGGGTGGACCTTGCTGGAGAAAGATGACATCATGAAATCTCAAATCCATGCCACTTACAAAACTGAGGCAAAAATGGAAAGACCCAAGGGACCATGCAAGGATGAGGGCATTAATAGATACTTGGAAGTATTAAAATCCATCTAATGGTGTCATGAGTGAATGTGTTCCACTTTAAAACAAAACACTGCTGTTATTCTGAGATATTGAGTTAGTATCTTTGTGCAAATATGCAGGATTTAAAATGATTATTGACATATAACATGCGTACAGAAATATATGCAGGAGTCATCCACGTAAATCACAAAGAATTATTAAAAAGTGAACACACTTGTGTGACCAAGAACTAGCACCAGCTTTACTCAGGCCCCGACAATCCCTTTCTCCCTATTTCCTCCCCAAAGGTAACTGATATCTTACCAGCGAACACTGTATGTCAAGTTTGTCTTCTTATACAAGTGTTTTATTACAGAACAATTTAAACAATATACAAAATAAACAAAATAGCACAGTAGGCCCGTCACCCAGTTTCAACAACTACTAATCATCTGCCATTTTTGTTTCATCCACACTCCATCCCATTCCCACCTCACTTTATTATTCTTTTAAGCCTTTGTGCATGTGTGGTGAGTAAGATGTATGCACACTGAAAGGCACAAATCTCAACCGTACAGTTTTGGCAAATAAACATGCCCATATAACTTTCATCCCTTTAAGAATAGGATATTTCCATCACCCCCAGAAAACTCCTTCCTGTTCCTTAGCGGTTGAGTGCTCGCGCTCCGCTACTGGCAGCCCGGGTTCGGCTCCCGGGCGCGCACCGATGCGCTGCTTCTCCGGCTATGCTGAGGCCGCGTCCCACATACAGCAAATAAAGGATGTGCAGCTGTGACATACAACTATCTACTGGGGCTTTAGGGGGAAAATATAAATAAATAAAATCTTTAAAAAAAAAACAAAAAACGTTTTTTGGCATGCTGTTTAATTCCTTTATTAGCATTTAAATGACACACCTTTGCATTCTTACTGGGTGGTCCAGATTACAATATGCATCTTTAAGATATCACATCCTACCTAGACTTAAAAGTTCACCAGTTTAATCAATGTAAAATATGGAAGCCTTGCTACAGAACAGTTCCATTTACCTCTGTCCTTTGTGCTATTGCTGTCATAAATTTTACATCTACTCGTGTTATAAATCCCACAACACAGTGTTATAGTTTTTGCTTTAGGTAGTCATAGATATTTTAAAGAAATAAGAGGGGCCGGCCCCGTGGCTTAGAGGTTAAGTGCATGCGCTCCGCTGCTCGCGGCCTGGGTTCGGATCCCTGGCACACACCGATGCACCACTTCTCCAGCCATGCTGAGGCCGTGTCCCACATACAGCAGCTAGAAGGATATGCAGCTATGACATACAACTATCTACTGGGGCTTTGGGGGGAAAATAAATAAATAAATAAAATCATAAAAAAAAGAAATAAGAGAAACAAGTTAAGTGTTTGGAAAGGAAATGCTTTGAGACTCTGCAAATGTACTGTTTCTTCTTTAAGTTTCATCCACAGTTTTTGCGTTCATCAGTCATTCTTTCCAACAATAATTATTACTGTAGTGTTAAAGTGGCGATTTTCTATTTCATGCTATCTAGCGCTTTTATTATTTGGAATTCTGTGAGCAAGATTTCTCCCCCCCTTCCTTCTTCCTTTCTTTTTCTCATTCTCTCATTCATTTTTTTTCCCCTTTTTTCTTTCTTCCTTCCCTTCCTTTCTTGTTTAATCTTTTTTATATCAGTATAGCCTCGTGGATATTTCTTTTATTCTCTGAGTAATTATCCAATGCTACCATTATTTATTTTGTTGCTCAGAGTTTTCCAGCTTGAGTCATTGGAAAGTCTTTCAGATTGATTCCTTTTGACACGTCCCATCATTTTCTGTGTGTTTTTTTTTGAAAGCACTTTCCTACTTTCTGGCACTACAAGATGATCCAGGCTCATCTTGTATTTTCCATCTCCAGCCCTAGAATTAGCCATTTCTCCAAGAAAATCTGCTTTATTTTATTGGAGAATGATATTTAGAAAACAAGATCTGGGAGCTAGGTGTGCTCATTAATACCAGAGTATCATTGCTTCTGGACCCTCTCAGCAGAGCTTGGAAATGTATGCATGAATATAAACTCAGGTAGACACATCTGTCTATCGATCTATCCATCTATATATCAGTCTATCTATCTATTTGGATAGATATATTAAAAGAGACATGGATTCATACTGATACTTCAAACTCCAATCCAGCACCACAGAGTTTATTCTAGCATTCTCCTTTTGTTTATTTGTAACTTCTTTCACCAACAGTGAGAAACTTAACTCCAGTTAGCTACAATATATTTACTGTGTCAACTAGCTTCAGAATTGCTAATCCATACCCTTATGAAAAACAAATTTACCACCTAGAGTACAGTGTTTGTGTCCAGTACTTTAGTTCTACAGTATCCCGTCAAATCACTGTCTTCCAAAGTAACTTAGGTCAGGACCTTTCATCCCCACCCCTTCTGTATGGTTAGGTCACATGTTTGTAATACAGTGAGATTCATTTTTCACTGCATTCCATCTGAGTTCCCCAGCATCCTGATTGATTTTTAAAATTTGCAGAGTAAAATTCACTCTTTGTGGTGTACAGTTCTATGGGTTTTGACTTTATGGTCATGCATCCATACCCACAGTACCATACAGAGCTGTGTTTTTCACCCCCAAAGTTCTCTCATGCTATCCCTTTGTATTCAACCCCTTCCCCTACTCCATCCCTTGGCAACCACTGATCATTTTCCATCCTTGTAATTCTGCCTTTTCTAGAAAGTCATATAAATGGAATCATATACTGTACAGCCTTTTGAATCTGACTTCCTTTACTTGGAGAAATGCATCCAAGGTTCATCCATGTTGTTGTGTGAATCAAGAGTTTATCCTGGGGCCGGGCCCGTGGCCTTGCAGTTGAGTGCATGCGCTCCCCTACTGGCGGCCCAGGTTCGGATCCAGGGCACGCACTCACACATCGCTTCTCTGGCCATGCTGAGGCCGTGTCCCACATACAGCAACTAGAAGGGTGTGCAATTATGACATACATCTATCTATTGGGGCTTTGGGCGGAAAAAAGGAGGAGGATTGGCAATGGATGTTAGCTCAGGGCTTATCTTTCTCACACACACAAAAAAAAGAGTTTATCCTTTTTACTGTCAAGTAGTATTCTAATGTACTGATGCATCACAGTTTCTTTCTCCATTCACCTGACGAAGAACATTTAGTTTATTTCCAGCTTTTGGCAATTATGAATAAAATGGCTATAAAGATTCCCACAAAGATTTTTGTTTAAACATTAGTTTTCAATTTTCTTCAGTAAATACCTAGGAGTAGGATATCTGAGTCATATAATAAGTGTATGTTTAGCTTTATAAGAACCTGCTCAACTGTTTTCTGAATGCAACTATCATGTTGCATTCCCAGTTCTAATTGCTCCTACTCCTCACCCACCTCCTCATGTGGTATTTGCAATTTTATTTTTTATTTCAGGCACCTAATAGGCGTGCAGTATCTTATTGTGGCTTCTGCTTCATTTTTGAAAGTGAGTTCTGCTAAATATAGAATCTTGTGTTGACTTTTGGGTTTTCTTTCTGCACTTGAAAGATGTCATTTTGGTGTTGAGTTGTCTCTTTTGTTTTTGATAATATATTATCCATCATTCACCTTATTTCTCCCTGTATGTAATGTCTTCCCCTGTATATATGTATTTCCCTGACTGCTTTCAAGATTTTCTTTTTATCTTTGGATTTTAGTAGCTTGACTATCATGTACCTAAGTATGCTTTTATTTTATATTTTACTTTGTGGGTTTGCTGACTTTCTAGGATCTAAAATTTTAGATTTTCCAAGAAATTTTGGAAGTTTTATGCTATTACTTATTGATTTGCCTTTCTGCCTCCTTTAATTTTTCTGTCTTTCTCCTCTCTGCTGGGGACTCAATCATCTCACAGGTCATAAGGCTCTCTTCATTTTTCTTCAAAATTTTTACATTCTTTTCTTCAGACTGGATAATTTCTATTGCTGTATCTTCATGTTTTTTCTACTGTTTCTCATCTACTGGTAAACTCAAAAGTATTTATTTCATTTCATCTTCCTATTTGGTGCTTTTGTGTAATTTCCACTTCTCTGCTGAGTTCCCACATCTGTTCATTCATTATGGGAATATTTTTCTTTACCACCATGATCATCTTTATAATAGCTGCTTTCGTATTCTTGACTGCTAATTGCAACACATTAGGGAGAGTTTCTACTGCCTGCTTTTGGTCACATATGGATTACATTTTCCTGTTTCTTCAAATCTCATGATTCTTTTAAATTGTGTACTGGAAATCATGAAAGATAGGTATAGAGGCTCCGGATTCTATTGTATTTCTTTGAAGTGTGTTGTTACTTTTCTAGCAGGGAATCAACTTGGCTGGACTGAAATTCCAATCCTATCTCCTTTACAGTGGCCATAGCTGAAATCCTCAGTCAGTTCTTTCATCTTCCAACTGCTGTTTTTACACTAGGCCTTCTGGGGCCTACCCTGTATGTGTGTTGTTCAAAGATCTGCCAATTTGGTGTGTGTGGGGGAGAGACTTACATATATATTTTGCGATTTTCCTCTTTGTGTCTCCCTCCCTTCCAGAATTTCTCCCCTAACTTTCCAGCTACTCTGCCAGCCCAAAAATACATCCTCTAACATTACAAGTAAGACTGTAGTTTTTCCCCTGTCTAGGCCATGAACAGATTTTGGAATGCTTTGAGGCAAAAGATTCAAGCTTGCAAATATCTCCTGGTGCAATTCCCATCATTTAAGGGAAGATTCCCTCTCAGTTCAGCTTGCTTTTGGAACTGATTTAAACATATACACATATACACATTTATTAAATGTGTTTTACATATAGCTACACGAGTCTGTATAAATATATATAATATTTTGTGCAGATTTTATCATTGTTATCTGTGAGAGTGTTAGTTCAACAAGCTACTCCACTATTAGTAGAAGCCAGACCTCGGTTTTGTTTCTTTATTGGATTTTATATAAATGGAATTATAAAATATATAGCCTTTTGAATATAATTTCTTTTATACAGCATTATGTTTGTGATATTCATCCATGCTATCGCATGTAGCTAGTGTTTGTTCATTTGTTGAAAATAATTAATTTTTTAATGGTCATAAAATATGCAGAACATAAAATTGTAACCATTTTTAAGTGTACAGTTCAGCGACATTCAATACCTTCAAATAATTGTGTAGCCATAACCTCCAACCATCCACAGAACTATTTTCACATTGCACTGAAACTTTGTGCCCATTAAGCAACAACTCCCTGTTATCCCTCCCTCTTGCCCATGGGAACCACCATTCTCCTTTCTATTCCTATAAATTTGACTACTTTAATTACCTTATATGAGTGGAATCATACAGCATTTTTCCTTTTGTGACTGGCTTTATTTCACTTAGGATAAATTCCTCAAGGTTCATCCATGTTATAACATGTGTCAGAATTCCTTCCTTTTTAAGGGTGAATAGTATTCCACTCTGTGTATACACCACATTTTTTTGTCAGTTCATCCACTTATGGACACCTGGCTTGATTCCAGCTTCCGGCTATTTTGAATAATGCTTTTAAGAACATGGGTGTACATATATGTCTTTATACCTCTGCGTTCAGTTCTTTTGGGTGTATACCCATAAATGGTGTTCTCAGATTCACTTTTTCACATATAACAGGGTTCCCCACACCTCCAAGAAGCAATTCTTGTAATGCCAGCTGGTTACCAGATAATTCAACTCAATTTGATGCTGACAACCCAGAGATACATCAGATTGTACAGGTTGATGGCTCCATCCTATAATTCTGCACACCCACCCAACCTCACCTTTACTTCAGATGCCAGTTACAAGCCCAGGTTGTTACCTGTACTTCTGACTTACTGGCTATAAACCAGAGGTTCCCACAACCTCCTCCTTGGGTTTAATTAATTTGCTAGAGTGGCTCACAAAACTCAGAGAAACATTTACTAGATCACCAGTTTATTATAAAAGGATATAATTCAAGGAGAGCCTGTTGGAAGTGGTGCATAGGGAAAGGTATGGAGATAATACACAAAGATTTCATGCCATCTCCAGGTGCACCACTCTCCAAGCAGTCCTTGTCATTGCCAACCTGGAAGCTCTCTGAACCGCCTTCTATTGGGATTTTTATGGAGGCTCTCTCACATAGGCGTGATCAATTATTAACTCAGTTTCCAGCCCCTCTCCTTTCTCTGAAGGATAAGGGGTAGGGCTAAAAATTCGAAGCTTCTAATCAGGGCTTGGTCTTTCTGGTGACCAACCCCCATCCAGGAGCCATCCAGGAGCCCACCCAGAATTGCCTCAATAGGACAAAAGATTCTCTTAGTGTTCTTATCACTGGGGAAATTACAAAGGTTTTAGGAGCTCTGTGCCAAGAACTGGACGCAGAGGCCGATAAATATGTTTTTTATTATTTCAGAATCCATAAGAGAAATTTCTAGATCATATAGTAATTCTATTTTTAATTTTTGAAGGAACTGCCATACTGTTTTCCACAGTTTTATATTCTCACACTCAGAGCACAAGGGTTCCAATTTCTCAACATCCTTGTCAACACTTGTTATGTTCTGATTTTGTGATAGTAACTATCCTAACGGGTGTGAAAAGGTAGCTCATTGTGCTTTTATTTCACTTTTTCCTGATACTTAGTGATGTTGAGCATCTTTTCTTGTGTTTCTTGTTCATTTTATATTTTCTTTGGAGAAATGTCTATTCAAGTATTTTGTGCATTTTTAAATTGAGGTTTTTTTTTTATTGTTGAGTTGTAGATGTTCTTTATTTATTCTATATATTAATCCCTTATCAGATTTGTGATTTGCAAATATTTTCAACCATTCCATGGTTTGCCTTTTTACTCTGTTGATAGTGTCTTGTGATACAGAAAACTTTTTCGTTTTGATGAAGTCCAATTTTTTATTTTTTTGTTACTTATGTCTTTGATGTCATATTAAAGAAATCATTTTTGCAATGGCATTTGGACCCAATGACATACAGCTTTTACCATGTGTTTTCTTCTAAGGATTTTATAGCTTCAACTCTAATATTTATATCTTTGATCCATTTTGAGTTAATTTTTGTATATAGTGTAAAGTAAGGGTCCAAACTCATTCTTTTGCATGTGGGTATCCAGTTTTCCCAACAACATTTGTTGAAAAACTGTTCTTTTCTCCAATGAATGATCTTTGTACCTTTGTCAAAAATCATTGGACCATATATGCAAAGTTTTATTTCTGGGCTCTCTGTGCTATTTCATTAGTATAGTGTGTGTATTTATGCCAGTACCACACTGTTTTGATTACTTTATAGTAAGTTTTGAAATCAGGAAGTGTGAGTTCTCTAACTTTGTTCTTCTTTTTCTAGATTGTTTTGGCTATTCAATGTCCCTTGAGAGTCCATATGAATTTTAGGATAGATTTTTCTAATTTTGCAAAACCATCATTGGAATTTTTACCTCTTTGAGTAAGTTGATTCTTAAGTATTTTATTCTTTTGTTGCTATTGTAAATAAAAATGTAAAGTTTTTAAATTTCTTTTTCAGATTACTTATTATTAATGTATAGAAGAACAATAGTTTTTGCGTGTTGATTTTGTGTCGCACTACTCTGCAGAATTTACTAGTTCTAACAAATTTTTGGTGGAAGTTTTAGGGGTTTCAACATATAAGATACTCTTTGTAAACAAATATAATATTACTTCTTCTTTTCAAATTTGGATGCTATTTCTTTCTTTTTCTTGCCTAATTGCTTTGGCTAGAACTTCTAATACCATGTTGAATAGAAGTGGTGAAAATGGGCCGTCTTGTCTTGTTCCTGATCTTAGAGAAAAAGCTTTCAGTCTTTCACCCTTGAATATGATGTTCTCTGTGGATTTCTGTATATGGCTTTTATTATGTTGAAGTAGTTTCCTTTTACCCTGAGTGTTTTTTTAGTGATTTTAGCATGAAAGCATGTTGAGTTTTGTTAAATGCTTTTTCTGCATCCATTGAGATGATCATGTGTTTTCTTCCTTCATTCTGTTAATGTGGTTTATTACATTAATTCATTTTCATATATTGGAACATCCTTGTATTCCAGGAATAAATCCCACTTAAAAATGCTGTATAATCCTTTTAATATGCTGATGAATTTAGTTTATTACTATTTTATGGAGGATTTTTATATCAATATTCATCAAAGATATTGACCTATAGTTTTCTTTTCTCTTAGTGTCTTTGGCTTTGATATCAGGGTAGTGCTAATCCCATAGGATGACTTTAGAGGTATTTTCTCCTCTTCAACTTTTTGAAAGAGATTGAAAATAATTGGTGTTAGTAAATTAAAAAAAAAGTCTTTGGGCCCAGGAATAAATTCAGCATAAAATAAATACAAATAAATATTTTTTAAAAATATGAAAAAGTTTTTTACTAAAAAAATTTAAAAATTAAGCTAGTACATCACTTATCACTTTATTTCTAAAAAGTTTTTTAACCTACTAGTAAGCATGAACAAATTGTTAGAATTAAAATGACTGAAGTGTTCATTTTCTTCATTGCAAGTTTTCTGACAGAAGTATATGATGCCATCATGTATGACATCTTTTATGAAAAAATGGTCATTTTTTGTAGTATTTGAGAATATTATGAATTTTCCCAGTGGCCTCTGACAATACTCTGATATGCAAAGTTATCTTTTCAACATGTATGTCTCATCATCATCCTTATCAACTTAACAAACTCAGGTGCTAATTAATCAACTACTTTTCATATGATTCAGGCTCTCCACCACCAACTTCCCCAAGCATCAGGAAATTCTACAACTTCTGCAAGATTAACGATTTTATCTTACAATGTATATATCTCATGTGGTTTAAAACATCCAAAAATCTTTGATAAACTGACCCTGCCCAGACTAAAGCATTGTGAATTATAAAATATGGTCTCTGTTAAGTGGGGAGGGATTTCAGGTTGAACTTAATTTTATAAGTGGTCAATTTATTACAGTGTACTGTTCTGTTATGTATTTCACTTCTTTTCTAAAAAAAAGTGATAGTTGAGGGCACTTAGATAATAAAAATTTGAGAAAATAAGGAACTGATACACACTGTAAGCTTCAAATGTTTTCAAGCATAAGATACAATAAGAACTAAAACTACGAATTGGCGGAGGAAATAGAGATAAGGGGATGAAGTTGCAAAAGTGAATCTATAATAATATCTCAATGGCTAGAGTTGTGGTGCCAAGAAGGTGGTGAAGTCAAAGAATTCATAAAGATGATAATAAACACACTACAAAGAAAAAAGACTGAAATTTTCATAGAGAGAATTTTTACAGTGATATGACAGATAGAGAACAGGGAAGAGAAGTTTGAGTGAGAGACTATCTGCTTCTTAAATTATTTCCACTGTAGAGAACAACAAACCAATTTGCTGAAATCTTTATTCCCCTCTATGACCCTATCTTTACCTGCAAAATATCAGCCCTGAATCGATGTCACAGTCCAGCTTTTCCATCCCTGGAGAACAGAGCAATTTATCTCATATGAAACCTCAACAGCTCAGGCTGTGAAACAAGGCCGGCCATCCATTCTCACAGAGGAGCCAACTGGAGGTAGGATTTTTGGTTCTGAATTCAGCTAAATATCTTCAAAGAATTGTATCTGGCCTTCCTTATCCAGGGCTATCAGTGAAGTGCTGGCTGGCTTTCAGAGAAGAGCAATTCACAGTCAGTGGAGACATTTTCTGTTGAGCTCTCTAGAGAAGGCTGTGGAGCTTGTCAGTAAGAGTTGATTTCTATGGGGATTATATTTTTTTATTTTATTCAGAGATTTATAAAGAAATTTACATGGTAAGAATTATTATCAACAAAATCCGTTATCTATTCTCTGGTCATTTAAGCAAAATCTTCCTCTCAGGGCCAACCCATGGACAAAGCCCAGATTTAGTCTCCAAGAGTCTGCTAGGCACTCTGTGGTCCATGGGAGGCCTCAAGTTGGCAGCCTGTTTCCTTGTGTGCTGTGCTGGTGTTCAATCTTCCATCTCTTCCGGGTACACCTAGACAGACGCCTATCAGATCATCAAGGGACTTGACCTTGGAGAAATGTACTTTTCATTATCTTTAGACTTCTACACTTTTCAAAAAGACTCTCAGCATTTCCAGTAATTTTGCAGCAGTTTACCCAACACTAAGGTTCTCACTATTAAAAGTTAAAAGAAATAAATTTTGAAAAGGAAAAAGTGATCTTTGCAATTTTGTACAGAATCTACATAAAGGGGGCATCCTTATAAATGGAGGTAATGGTGATCAGGGCAAGCTACCCCATTAGTCACCACCCTGGTGTGTGTATTGTTTCGAGCTGAAGACAATAAGGACTCAGAGAACTCAGGAAGAATATTTGAATTTCCCCTCCCAAACTGCCTAAAGAATTTAAAACAAAAAATCTGTTTCAGGAAGGAGTTATTATCATGATGGTTGTAAAGATAACGTAGGATAGAGGTTACAATAGGAAAGGCACCAAGCCACTTTTATCAAAAACTCTCTCTCTCACTGACCACATTATCTATAGATGACCATGAGAAGAGTTGTCAGGCAAACATTTGCATTTCTATCTCCATGTGAGTTGTCTTCTTGCCCTCTGTGGTCTTAGACCACTACCCACCCCCAACACCTTCCTCCTCTTTAGCTACAATACTTAAGTGGGTAGCTTAGACAGAGGGACGAGTTGCTCATTTCTGAGTTTCTCCCATGTATACATGTTATTAAACTTGGTATTATTTTCTCCTGCTAACCTGTCTTGTTAACTATTTGGCCAGCCATGAGAACCTTAAGAAAAGGGAAAAGGAAGATTCTCTCACTCCCTCAACAGTTTTTGCGCCCAACGTGGGGCTACGCTGGCTGGCAAGTTGCATTCTCTGGCTGGAAGAAATGCCTTCTCCCTAGATTACTGCAGGGGATGAAATACGGGAACCCCTGACGATAGCCGGTAAAATGTAAGACTTCTTACCACGTCAGCCTCCCGGAATCTCTACCTGTGGAGTCCGGTGGAAGGAGGTGGTGAGAAATTTTTTCTCTTTCGAAATTTAGATTGGCAGGAGAAAATATTTGGGAAACTAGTTTCTTGTGATTTTAGTGACGCTGGTAAATTTGGTAGAGTACTCTTGGTTTTGATCTTGATCGTTTTCCTCCCAGAAATAGTCTCTGTTTTTCTCTTTTGTCTCTGTCTTTTGTATCGTGTGTCATAAGAAGGAAATACCATAGGGTAGGACGCAGGCATAGAACCTATAAGCCTACTGTCCGGGCCGGCCCCACAGACTGGTGAGTTTGCGGGTCTCACCAGACTGGCGTCTATTTACACAAACTTTGCTGTGGGTTAATATGCACATGAAGTGAAGGCCATTGCCAAGGGCATCTTGGAAGCCAAAAAGGCTGCAAATTTGGTGGGCACAGGTCGAGAAGTTAAGAGCCATTAGGGCGCTCGCCACTTTCAGAAGACTCCCGTGACAGGATAAGTTGTGTCACGGAACGGGGTAGAAGACACATGTCCCCCGCCAACTGCAAGAAAATGTCCATGCAATGACGAGGTACTCTGTAAAGCACACAATCCCCAACCCCGTGGCACCTCCCCACCAGGTATTATTCTGACTCCAAGAGACCTAAGGCGTGGCTAAAGCTGTCATTGTGCACATAAGAAAAGAACCGGATGAGGTTTTTCCTTCTGTCTTGTTCTGTGTCCTGAGAAAACTTGGCTTTGTGACCAGTGAGAATATTCTCCTTGGTCTCCACCATACGGAAGGTGCATTTACCGGGGTGCCCCTTGGTGGCCAGTCGAGTAGACTGGGATTCTGAACTGTCTCTTTGTCCGGCTGTGCCAAGCTCTCAGGGGAGTTTGTCATAAAGGACCCAGTCCATAAGGGCTTTTGTCGTCTTAACCTTCGTTGCTTGTTAGTGCTGGAAAAATCCCACTCGAATATTGCCTGCCTGGTGTCACAGATTAGCGGGTCTGTGACTGGAGGCGTCCCACACTATTGTAGGAGACTGGAGACACCGTTTTCACTACACCATCCTTACCGCCTGTGTAACGAAGGTCTTTACTTTCTCTGA